>NW_026860197.1:0-178314 GCF_026571515.1 Ruditapes philippinarum
CAATTTTATTGCAGTAACTGTCATCACTGGTGTGCTTTCACGGGAGACTGAGTTAAATACAATATTTTTTTATAATTATAATTATTCTTCTCTTTTTAATTTGATAAATATATCCAAAATGTTAAGTTTGAAACAATACGGATTAAAATAGCCGAAAAAGAATGATGCGATGCCTTTCCCAATTTACATTGCGATCGTTTCGTGACAAAACTGTAATAATAATCGAAGAGAAATATCAAACGGTTTCACCTGTTAAAGGGATCTTCAAGATAATGACGTTAATAACTTCGCTTGGTAACGACGTCAATACAGCGTTAAGGGACGTTGCTCTTGTAACGTTTTAAAGGGACATAATAATTTTAATAATATTATTGTAATATAGATCAAAGTTATTTTGAATACAAGACCTTCATGGTTATCAAACTGAAATTGATTTGGGCTTTTGATGACTTTGACCTTGAAGGTTAAATTACTGAATTTTACTGATTTGTGCATTAATTGACCATATATATATGACCATATTTATTTATTGCATATTGCGTAAGCCTCTGAAAGTGGAAGAAAAAATAATCAATGATCGTATGTACAAAATACTTGTGTATGAAAAAAATTAAACACATCTTATCATTGTATCATTTTAGGAATATATAGGATAAAAGCCTCCTGCCACATGTGTAATTCATTTTATAGACATCAACAATATTGATAAGCATATGTACATTTTCTTGGTTATGAGCACCAACGCACGAATTAATACATTTACTGCTTGACAATATATGTAAAAGGTGTACATATGTAATTGACAAGCAGGCACGATCGATTTCACCTATGTTGTCCCTTTTCTCAGACGTTATTTAAGCACGCAAACGAAACGTAATTTAAGGTTTTCCTAGTTTATCGTCATAGTTCTTCTTCTGCGTGCTACAATAGAAACATAAATTGATTGCATGCCAATACGTTTTATTTGAAGACAATACATCTCTTGTCATGAAATATTGCGAGTCATTGAAGATTCCATAATGACCACGATATCAACACATCTGCAAAATTTAATGTTTCTAAATTTCAAACGTTAAATGTTTAAAGTATCATTATTCTCATTTTCTCATTTTGTCAATGTCTAGTTGCGTCGAAACGACTATATATTTTTAAAAAAATGACTGTTATAATGGTTATTGTTTAAAACGTTTAAATATATAAAAATATATACATGTAAATATGCCTAAAATATAAGAGACTGTCCACTCTTTTTATAAATTGAACATTATAGGTTATTTTTGATGGACATTTACAAAAAATTTCCTTTGGCGCTGTGAGTTATTTATTGCGAATGCGAATTAAATTATAAAATTGAAAAACTGTTAACTTATCACTTTCACCTCTTTGCTCACTTTTATGGGTATTATGTCATTTTAAATGTTTAAATCTTGTTCAAGGCTGGCGATAGCTTGCATGTACCACGTCCGTCCATTCACAGACCCAATCATACCGAATCTGCAACATTTCAATTATGCCGTTTTGGGCATTTTATAGATCAAACTTCAATATTACTCAATATTACTGTAAATATTCAAAAATTTACCCGACACATGTTCGTGACATTCATTGGATGTATCCATTTAAATGGCATTGTTGGTCATTTCATGCTGGCAAAATTTTGGTCAATTTATACTGACATAAAATAGTGTTTGTGTCTCATTTCCAAATCTATATGCTCAATTTCCTCAAAATGTTACCTTTTTGCGTTAAAAAATTACTAAGTTCGGAACACTTGTACAAGATACTTATTAATAAAATAGATGATTAAAATAATTTTGGAGAAAGAATTTAACCTAAACCAATTAAATAACAAAATGTGTCTGTCTAGTTTAGAACTCCAGCAGCTCCTGACAATCTAAATATGGTGTCCAAAAATTACTCATTAAGCGTAGCGAACTTTTGGCAGAAAATGGAGAACGTCAAACTGGACAGTAAACAAAGCAAAACGAACTAATTGGCATTACTTAAAAATACAAGTCAAAGAGATAGACAATGAAAGACTACAACGTGTTTTAATCAGTCAGATATTTATGTTTAAGTGAATAGGGCGGAAACGAATATATTTAACATTTATTGGCATACCGCTAAAAGTAAGAACTACTTCGAGACAGTTTCAGACACGAACACAAACGTTTGACAGTGTAATTTGATTATCCTCAAGCTGATAATGGTGACCTACAGTCAGTCTATCATTCATTTCATACAGATGTGCATATTACTCATAAGAACTTGCATATTGTTTTATTGGAATATATTGTGCACTCTTTGATGTAGAAAGAAAAAGTGGTATAGCTTTTCCAGCTAATGCTTGTTACTTCTCAGCCTAGATATTGGCGAGGTTTGTTTGTCTTCCTAACATGTCTTGATGCAAACATTAATTTTACTTCAGAGAAATCGATCATGATTTATAGTGTGTCTATAAATTGCATTGATTTGGCTCCAGATAAAACACTTTAAAGGTGACAAAATGAGCTGAATAATTTTGTTTTATAATTAGGCATAACATATTGTCTTAACTTACAAGAAAAGTCGTGCTTACATACTCGTATATAATTTTGGAAATATTTTGCTCTTTTTTCTGCGACAGACGTATTTAAAAATCTGTAAAACATTATTGATCTTTGTCAATACCAATAAGCGGTTACAAATATATTTTATCTTCTACTTCACTGATATGTATGTAGTATGTCATCTAAGTAAACTGTCCTGAAATTATTCAACTGACTTCTCAGAACTACGATCGGTCGGTCTTGACGTAGACGCTTCGGCTATGTTCGATAAACAATATATGTCTTTACAGTTCCAAGAATACACCTGCAATTTTTAAAAATTTACTACACATTAACTAATGATTTGTCACTGAATTAACCAGATAACGACAATAAAGTACAAGCATGTTGGTTCAGGTAAAGAATTTGAGTGAACCCCTTCCCACATGTACAAGGGCAGGTGTAGTTCTTCTCCCTCTCTGCATAGCCATGTGGTCTTCAAATTGCTTCTTTCGGTAAAGGTTCATGTTGAAGGTGTCACATGAGTATAATGCCGACCCAAGTACTTTCTGGTGAACCCGCAAGTCGGCCTCACAAGCGAATCTGCTTCCACGATTGCAGACAAACTGCATTTCTTCCGTGTGTTTATAACATCTGCAAAAATGGATACAAATCTCTATATAGAGCTTTGAAACTTGTTTTAGAATCATTAAATGTTTAATAATCAACTGTATTTGACTGCTATTACTCAAAGACAAAACATTTTTTTTCTTTTATATTGAGGGCAATGAATGCAAACAAATCATAAGCTATACTTCACTGATTCTTTATTATATGTCTTATATAACAAAAATTAAATAATTTTGAATTTTTCTTTTTTTTTTTTGGTTTTGTTGGTTTTCTTATAAAAATGTTTCCCGCACCACTTGTTGGATGCATAATCAGTGTTGCTTCTCTCGCAAACATGTATACTCTTTTCCATACGTTTTGCATATGTTATATTTGTCCATCCTGAAAACTATATTAAAGATGTAAACTATATTTCAGAGATGTAAAACGTAATTACAATCTACATTATTTTTTAAAAAAAAACAAAGAAATAAAATACATGTTTTCATTGACTGTTACTTATGATAAGACAAATTGTTTGTAGCGTAAATTTTACGCAGAAACAAAACAGATTAATAATATTAGGAAGGCATCGTTACATGTACCGATAATTGGATATACATTGTATTTGACAGTAAATGACTGCTAAATATCTAACCCAAAGCTCAATAAACCATTTAAAATTTATTTTTAAATACATTTGTTGAACATATTTTATTATTCTATGCAACGAGTTACATGTAATAGAAAGAGCACCGAAACACGAGGTTATCTGATTTGTACGAGGGGGCATAGCCCCCGAGTATTAATCAGATTGCCGAGTGTTTTGGTGTTCTTTCTCTTTTGTATCATAGTCAAACAATAAAGCACGTTCCCTGTTGTCACAATATGAAACCCCGGCAAAAATGAACCAATGAACGAACATCTGAATATGACATTTCTGTCGCTTTCCCTTTCTCTGCCGTCACAATATGTAAACACCAGCAAAAATGAGCCAATCAATGGGCATGCTCTGGAGTGCGGGTAACTAATACCCGCACTCCAGTTAACGCACTGTGCATATATATGTATACGATTTAACCCTGACACATTTTCAACAGAAAGGTCTCCAAACTATGATACAAGCATCCTTTTGTGGAGAGAAGCTTTATGTAATTCAAACACCTGATGACTTATGCTCATAATATTACATATGCATATATTTTTTACCATTATTAGGAAACTTGAACGTGATTTATGTACGTTGTATATTATGTCAGGGTCTTTATACTTGTATATTCTGCATGTATATATGTTGTACTCTTCAAATTTGGAGGAATAAAAGAATCTATATATAGAAACCAAAACTAAAATATTTTATCTTGACTTGGAACAATGTTTTTGTCTCTTTACATATACTCTTTTAGTAATAGAAAGAGCACCGAAACACGAGGCTATCTGATTTGTACGATGGGGCGTAGCCCCCCGGGTATTAATCAGATTGCCGAGTGTTTTGGTGTTCTTTCTCTTTTGTATCATAGTCAAACATAAAAGCACGCTCCCTGTTGTCACAATATGAAACCCCGGCAAAATTGAACCAATGAACGAACATCTGAATATAACATTTCTGTCGCTTTCCCTTTCTCTGCCGTCACAATATGTAAACCCCAGCAAAAATGAGCCAATCAATGGGCATGCTCTGGAGTGCGGGTAACTAATACCCGCACTCCAGTTAACGCACTGTGCATGTTTATGTATACGATTTAACCCTGACACATTTTCAACAGAAAGGTCACCAAACTATGATACAATATCATTTTAATGTATATGGAAGCTATTAGAAACTGGGCGTGAAACTTACTGTTTTGTTTTCGTGTGGCTTTCTATCCAGAAATTGCTCGCATCTGCAAACAACATTTAAAGCATTAGCTACAGATCTTTCAAAAGATTTTGTATGAACATAATACAAGAAAAGATGTCAATATTATGTTTGATTTGAGCTTTTAATGAAAGAGGAAAGCTTAATTTCATTCATTTTGGAACCAAATTATTACGTATCGAGTGTTTTACTAAAACTGAATGTGCAATTTTCACAAATTCAAACAATGTTCTCAAAAACCACAAAACGCAGGTGAACGCACTTGGTATTGATATTTGAAGAAAGTTACCGTGTAAATGATAGGCCAAAATATGATAAACAAGATCACCAAGGAAAGGCGGCGTTCAATGAACACAGCCCCCACCCGACCCAGCAACAAGAGTCAGCGGCAAGGAGCCCAGGAGGACCCCAAACAAAAACAGGACAAGGCACAAGACAGAGAACGGACAGGTCAATCAATAAGAGATAAATAATCTGTAACTGATAAGGAATTCAAAGAAAACAAATAAAAGATTGAATAATAGGCCCACAAAGTCAAAGGACACAGGGGAAGGGGACAGGAGACCGGAGAAAAGGGGGGGGGGGTAATCAAAGAAACAATAATCCGGGGCAAAGGGGAAGATACTTACCGTAGACGAGATAACAACAAGGGACACAAGTAAAAGTGTCACCAAAACAGTATAAAACAACATAGACATACATCTGAGGAACACAGAGGGGCGCCGCCTTGGAACGGTCAGCAGCATAATAATGACTACTGGGGAGTTTAAACCGGTTAATGGTGCACCAAACCTCGCTCTTAGCCCCACCATGTTCCTATAAACAAGACAGTGTAAATAAAATGAATCCCCGCCAAGTCTAGTTTGGATTTAGGTCAGAAATAATGTACATACCGAGACTCAGCAGTCGCCATTCCCAGTTTGTATTACTAAACAAAGTCACATGACACCCCCCCCCCCGTGAATTTGGCTCAGATTGTTAATATGTTTTGTTTCTTATGCTACCCTATGATGCAAATCTTTCAGTATTTGATAGTTATCTCAGCAATCGATATAATTTATTACCTTAAAATATAAATATAATGAACATTAATTAGTTTATACGGCCTTTTTACAGTGCCACGCAATTGTGAGAGATAAATTGCCATTTAGACCAAGTATATTCAATGATTTAATAGACATAAACGTCATTCGAAATAATAGAGAAAACTTTAATTGACATTACTTAAACCAGAATTTAGCATAAGACCAATTCTTGTACCCATTTTATTATTATTGTTATTTTATTTTGATTCTTATTGTTTGTGTCGTTTTTTTTCTTTTCTAAATAGGTTAGTAGTTCAAGGTTTATGGAAAACCATTAAGATATAATTTACAATGACTTTAAAATATGTTAAACTAAATCGGTGTTTTTGTAACGATATTACCAATAATTGTTTACACTTATGAAAGAATAAAGATAAAAGGAGATAAAAATGTTTCCTTTGTGAAATACTTAAGTAGTTTATTTTGCGTATTTCACCTGCACTATAAAATAATAGGTCAAGTTTATATAAAAATAGATATTGATCAGTCATAACAGAAAATAAATGTACGTATATGAATATTTGATATATATTTACTGAATGTCTGTGCATGACAAAGATCGTTGGTAAAAATAACGAATCTTTAAAAAAAAAGAACAGATTCACTTATTGAAAATATCGACAGAACACAATTTCCTAATATATTAAACTTTGACAAAACCTTATCATGTATCCATTATTTCTATCCTTTAAATATGGCAAAATAGTTCAGAAATTATAACAAGAAGCTGCATCTCCTGTAAGTGATAAGTAAGAGTTTGATTGTGAAATATACTTTCAATACCTACGCAATGTATTTAGATTTACAGTTATCTACAACATATTTACTTTTCATCTTGATTTAAAATGTGTAATAAAGATAACAAAATTAATCTTGCATTTGCTTTATTTTCATTTTTACTGTTTATTTGTTTTGTAAACGACGATAAACAATCCGACGTCATAAATGGTAAACCAGTGATGTAACATATACGAGTATTAACATATGGTAAATATGGAATACCAAAGTATACCTATATAAGAGTTTGTAACACGCAGTATCGCAATCATACAAAATTAAACCTGCTTGGACCATATATTTCAAGGTAAGATAAATTTCAACTTTTTTACCCAAAGAGTAAGTCATATTCTGAATCAATACATTGTAGGAAAATCTCAACTTCAATTGCATATTGATTGATAAATACTCTTTGTATTTCTTGATGTAAAAATCGCACGTAACATGAAAATCATTACTTGAATCGATTTACTTTTCGTACCCTCATAGTAAATTTTCTTCAAGTTCGATTTTCTTGAAATATTTGGCTCATTTAAAGACATGCAGCTTTAAATAAATGCATTATCGTTAAAATATCATCCATCGCGTATTTTACTAACAAAAGCAAATACAGTATTGTTATCATAAATTTAAGGTAAAGATGTCTGAAGTTACTTCTGATGTACGCATATCCAAACAGAATGCATCCAAACCTCCCCCAAGTGTTTTAGGTATAAATGTGGAAAAGCCTAAATTTCCACAATATGCTGTCATTTCAAAACGAAAGGAGTCTTTCGAGTCATGGCCAGAATACCTGCCTGTGAAAATGGAAGATATGGTCGAATCAGGTTTAGTGTACACTGGTAAGATCTTAATTTCTGCAGTTATTACCTACAAATTCATAACTTCCATTGTATCTAAATAACTGAAAAAGGACAAATGTTTACTTAAACAGAAATTAAATACGTTCGTTTATATTTCACTACGAGATCAATATTCCTAGTAGCCTTATTACTTCGCATTGTTCTTTTTTTTAATTTTATTTAAGGCGTTGGTGACAGCGTTAGGTGTTATTTTTGTGGCGGAGGGTTACGTAACTGGGAAAAGGGCGATGTTCCAATGGAAGAACATGCAAAATATTACCCAAAATGTCCCCATATTTTGCTTGTGAAAGGAAAAGCATACGTTGAGAAAATTGCTCGAGGAGAAAAGCCGGAAACAGATTGTGCAGACGGAATCAGCAGCCTATCGGTACGAATGTTATGGATTATAGAGATGGTTTAAGCGAAATAACAAGTTTTTGTCTGCGTACTTATCACTTTAATAAAAAGCAATTTTACAATACTGCAATAAGAGAGTAAAGCTCAACAAGGTAGCGCAACGTTCGCGGAAAGCAACCCCAGCTTTTATTATTCATAAAATCCTTTCCTAGTATGCACACATAGGGTTCCAAAAATAAACGGGGTGAACGATAGAAACCAGGGTGTATTATTACAGTACTACTTTCATTACAACCATACAAAGCCTTGAAAGGTATTTCAAAGAGTAAGTTAATTTACTTTAAGGGAAATGATCGAAATGGTACGTAACGGAAACGGTAGAAACACGGAGTTGCACTTCAATGAATCAGTAAAAAGAATAAACAATACTTGGCATTTGACACACGTTGAAGGTGCTCCAAACTTCATTGTCAGTTCTGTTAAGTTCCAAAAACAAGACAGAATAAATAAAATGTTTCAAGTCATGCGAAAGTCTGATAATTATCAAGTTAAGAAATGCTTTGTAATTGCGACGCAAAATGCTCAAGTAATATAGCTTAATCTGTGTTTTTTTACTAGTCTGGGCAATAAGAAAATAGCCCAGGTAGACCCGATGTTAACAGACGCAGTCAGAACGATTCTGATAGGTTTTCGGATTTGCTTATCAAATAGATAAAAAAAAGAGCGTGGCGAGACACTTAGTAGTTTTAGAAATGTTTTTTAAACTCTTCAACTTAAAATAAGAGAAAACTATCATGACCACAATCGTCCGTAGTTTGTAAACCACACCGTCAAAATAGATGCTTAGCATAGCCTATCACTAGAAATTTTGACACGCTCTTAAATTTTGCGATTAATTATAAATTATGAATGTAAAACGTTTAAAGCCAAACACCTGCAAAATTTTCATTTCTTAGTTTTGAAGCTTTCATTTATTATTCTGTAAATGTTCTCAAAATGAATACACTAGCCAGTCTCAGGAAAAAAACTTTTCTGCTTATAAAGAATAAATTGGTGGTTTCCTAACTTGACCCACGCTGGTCAGGTTAAAGCTTGAGATTTCACAATAGTTGTCACAGTCTACTCTGGAAACGTTAAAGAATATGTCAAATGAATGACAATCATACAAAATCCACAATATCTGTTATTGTAACTTTCAAGGTTTGTTCAAGACACATGACTTGTTTCAAAACTGCTTGGTGATTCTGTCGGCATTTAAATTTTGTTCAAGATATTGTGATATATTTACACTTCCAACCCAAAATATATAGAATTTATGCAGATATTCATGCTTGTACTTTAAAAAAAATGTCATTTTAGCGTGATTTGAGTACTTAATATCATTTTAGTATTTTTATCATCAATTTGCCTGAGTACCCCTTTGAAAAATGCCTGAGTACCCCTTTGAAAAACATTTTTTTTTTTTTGATAGCGATAGCCTTGCTTACGGAGTGTGTTGGTAACAAGAATATGAGTATATCGTTCAATGCAATTTTCAACATGGCAACATACCCTAACAAATATTATTGAGGGCACATTGTCCCTCAGAAATTAGGAAAAGATTAACATGCGTTTAACAAGGTTTTATATATGGAATAAAGCATGTTAAATGCTTGTCATATAAAGAAAGTAGTGATGGACGAGAAATAAGTTGTCATAAAAGTAGCATAACGAAAACATAGTAGTGTATCGACATCCATTTAAAATATTAAATCACAATGACTTTGTTGAATTCCAAAAATGCAAAAGAAGCAAAAGATGATCCAGCTGTATGGTCAATAAGTACGATTTTGGAATCTGTAAAGGATACTAAAGTATTGAGTTTTTACTGAGAAATAAAAGTAATTTCATGTTTGGGGCCTAATAAACCTTTTAAAACTATAAATTTTATAGGTATATATTCGTCAGTGTTTTGCAAAATAACTTTAAAACAATCAAGACCATCCCTTTTGCCTTACATCTTATGTTTAATCACATTTTATTGTTTTATTGTTACAATACAAAAACAACAAGTTTCCGCAATAAGATTGGGTCTTAGTTGTTACAACATGCATAGTATTGTTGATGATAGCAAGAAATTAATCCACAAACGATATAATAGTGAAATTATATTTTTATAATGAAATGAGCTCATTTGGATAAATACCATTTGATCACTTAAGTAACTTATAGCCAACTAATACAATATTTGGTTATATGGCAGCAATCATCATACTCTGTTGAAGCCAGAAATGCCATTGATTTTGCGTTGGAATAAATACACCATACAACAAACGAAGTCTTAATCGTTACAGTTTATTTATGTGGCACATTAGATTTTGGCATTTTTTGATATTTGTAAATTGTTTAAAGCAGCACGCCTCCAGATTCATCGTAATTTTCATGAAAATTTTGAAAATGTTTTTAAAGGTAAAATATTGTGAAATGAACAAAGAAAGTACTTGACACATTACAATCGGCACATAAAATCCACGTAAATTACCCAAAAGAGGTCAAAATATGCATAAATAGCCCATACTGCGTTAGTAACGCAGAAGAAATATGGTGATAAATACTGCAAAATACATTCATTAATTGCACATAAGATATAAATTATCACTTAATTCTTTAATTTGTTTACTTTTCGTAAAGTTTTAGTATGTTTTTTCCAAGTTTAATTTTCTTGAAATATTTTGGGTCATCTGGAGGCATGCAGCTTTAAAGGTAAATAAGCAAAACAAAAGCATGAGTGACGCATGTTTTGTTCACGCAGTAATATCTTGTAATTGTGAAATTCACTTTCGTAGAGTATGTTTATCAGCAGTGATAATATAAACTACTTCACTTTATCTAAGTAACGAGAGTAATATTAAAACTGGTTAATTATCTAGTTAATGGATGAATATCACCCCTTTTCATGACAATACAAAATCAGATCTGCGACAAGGGGTGTACACTTATTTTCCATAATCCATTCCAAAAGAGGCATTTGCAATCTTAGATAAGGAAGGGAGAATTATAAACTATCTTACAAGTCCACACCATATATAAAATATATATAATTATAATAATTGTCTTTAACAATACAGCTTGTGAGGAAGCTTGTAACTTTTTTATTCTTTTTTGTAATATGTTTTGAATTAGAGAAATAGTTTGTCATTTGTAAGTTAATAATCTGTTAAGGTTGCACATGATGTTTCTATTAAAATTCAAAAAGAATTCATTTGTTACTTGTACCTTTGAGCAAATACTTCTCGATATCACATTGATGTTTAAGTATCCATTTTATAACAGAACTCCGTTGATTCGAGTGATCTTACAGATTCAGTGGCGGCACAGAGCTGCATAGACATGGGGTACTCCAAGGAGATAGTTAAAAGGGCGATAGACATTTTCATTAACAGACACGGTAAGTTCTCACTCCCTAATGTATTAAGAGAAGCAGTAACAAATAAAGTTTCTATTTAAACAAAAAAAAACAGATTCGCTAAAAACTTCCACACACGGCAAAATTGAAAATGTAATAGGCTCGGTTATGGTAAGGCCTGTTCATGGACGGTTCTGGAACGTGCAAGCTACCGTCCAAACCTCCCCGCCTCCTAAATTGTTCAATATAATTTTGATCAACTTTCTATGTTGCATGTATAGTTTATGGAACTTGCCACATTCATTGTCATTTCAATGTGGTTTTATTTCTAGTAGGTAGTTAATGTTTGCATTTTCTCTTAAATAGGTAACAATCACTTCAAAGGGAGGGATATTTGTGAAATAATATTTGATATAGAGGAAAACCCCGAAAAGTATTCCCCCGATGCCACTACTAATACAGAAGCTGAAGAAACAACACAGTTAAATGAAGACAATGAACCATTAGGTATTGGTTAGTTTTCATAGCTTGATATTTTTTAAGAAAGCAGTTTTACAAATCAACGGAAAACCTCTGAGAATATCATTATTGAAAATTTTTAATGAAAGCGCAATTAAACACAGTGAAAACTAAGTACATTTTTAAATACTTTTCCTTGTACATCGATTTAGCAGTTCCCTTACCTAATACAAATATACATAATACTCAAATGAAAACAGATAATAAGAGAAACTGCATATAATTGAACTCTTTTATTTTCTAATCAAAACACCTTTATTATTTCAGAAACGATTGAAACACTCCTTGATGAAAACGAAAGATTAAAAGAGCAATACACGTGTAAAATATGTCTAGACAGAAGAGTGGATGTAATATTTTTACCATGTGGTCACATGGTAAGTTGTCCACAGTGTGCACCGGCGCTTACAAAATGTCCTGTTTGTAGACGAACAATTAATGGTCAACTTAAGGCATTCATGTCTGTCATTAATACAAAAATAAAAAAATGATAACGGTTACCCTAGTAGACAAGTATGAATGCACCGAATACTCAATTAATCACAAAATTATTCTCTAAAAAGAAACATTAAAGGAAAACAGCGTTTTAACCAAATGACCAGTACCGTAGAGAAGCACATTAAAGATATTCTTATTCAGTACTTTAATCAATTTTGTTTGGAACTCACTAAACAAAATAAATCAGAGTGTTGAACATTGGTGAACAGGGTAGGTCTACTAGGGTGAAATAGCATTAAACAATGCCAAGATGTGTTCATTGACTTTTTTTTACTCATATTATATGCTCAACTGAATACAAATGTAATCTTTAGATGTTACGTTAATAAAGTGTTGTTGTATGACAAAAATAGTATTTTGTGTTAATTCCCAACCATAGCACATACTGTATGATTTTATAAATCAGATATCTAATCCCCCCTCTTTATTATTTTCGAAGCCATTCTCTGACTTGGCTACTTATGATAGTAGATAGATGAAAATTTGTGTATGACCCGATATCAATTGTCAAGAATAGGCTTGGTATGATAATGTCACAGAAACCATTATTACTACATAGAAATGGCAAAAACAACCTCAATTCAACAGTTGTGGCATCAGCATATAATACCAAACCTGCATTAAGATATATTCATTCCACACAACGTGAAGTGCATTGTAAAGAAATATCAAATTATCAGATTATTTATCAACTAATACAGTCATTTCCGACATTAAACAAGAAAAATGTCACAATTACAACCAGCGCATGTCTTTTACTTTAAAATGTTTTATTCGGCTACATATGTATTACTATATAAACCCTAAATTCCATGAGAATTAACCATACCAGAGGTAAATGTTAAAGATCGATTGTATACTTTGTTTCGAACTGTATTGATTAGTTCATATAGACTTTCATATTAACATATTGCACAATCCATGTAATAAATAAGATAAACATAAATTAGCACAAATTAAAAACAAAGATAATCTTCTTTTTTCATAACATAAAATGGACTTCGATTTTATTTCTAAGAAGACAGTACTCTTTTATTTCTGGAGCCCTACATCAATTTAAACAGGCTTTAGGTTTTATACAATATTCAATGCCTCATTTATTACTCTAAATAACAGACTGGGTCGTAGTTTTAGGGAAAGCCATCCATTCCTATTTTAACGTAAAATGATGATGACATTATGTCAACCTTTTTCCGGAAACATGAATTTGGAGAGTTTGCTTTCCTGATTTTCTAAAGTCATAGTACCTTCAAATGTGGCGCATGACTGCAAGAGATATTTTATTTTACTTTTAAATTACATTGAAATCTTTACCTCTTATGTATATCGAACATTTATAACAAAATACACAAGGCAACAACGAACATGCTTGTTTATTTCATTAGCTTGTTCATGACCCGAAAGTTGCACCGTACATACACTCACAGATGTTATATTTCCAATACTTGAAGATCTTTCAACATGACCACTGTTAAATAGTGTTTAATCACTCTTAGAATATTTAGCCTGGTTCATAAAAGGTAATCAATGATATGCAGGTTTCTGATTCTTTTATAATATTCGATTTTATCTATTTCCGCCCATTGTTTTATCGTTTATTGCATACACATTATTTTAATTTGAGACCATATGCCGCTTTTTATCGAATGGCACTAACGTGCCACGTTGAAGGTTCCATGATAACCGCCGTATGATCACATCAGAATTCCAAATCCTACCATTACATGTACAATGTAAGTACTGCTTACTGTAAGTATGCTAGGAAGGTGTAGAGGTAATTTGCACTTTCCAGTATCGTTCTTTAATAGGCTCAATTAAACCCAGTCTGCAACATTATCGTTTTGTCGTTTTGGACTAAGAGAGAAGTACAGAATCCCTAAAGAAAGTCCAACAAGACAAAATTGAAAAATTTGCTTCACACCCTTATGACAAATCAGCTCGGAATGTCCAGATAGTGTGCCTATAAAAAGAAGACAACGCTGATTTGAAAGTAAGATTTGTCTAGAATGTCCAAGAGACCACACTTAACCAATTATACTAATAGGTATTAAGGACACTTACGAGTATACAGCTGTCCCCGCTCCATAATATCTCGCGGGAGCCGATAGTTCTGAAAAAAAGGAAGCGAGTACCACAAGATAGAAGTCAGGGTTGTAGAAGTTGTATTATCTGTATAGGTTGTTGTGAGTCAAGGCACATCTCCATATTGATACCGACGTCACAGCCTCATACAGGATCATAGCTTATATTGATAGTATAAAAATTCTAGGTTTGTAACAGGTTGTGTGTTTAACTAAACTTGATTATATAATACCACCAATCATTTAAATAATTATTAGTTTCTTAATAATAGGCAGGTATCTAACCCCAAAACTGTTGTATGGACCAATCAGTTTGTAGCCAAGTTACGGATTTATCTTACTTACTTGTGCTTTGTTGTAGAAAAAGCTTTTATACCTTTTCATATTTCAGAAAATGTACAACTACAAAACTCAAATGGTCAAATGTGCGGCTCTTACGCATTAGAAGACTTCAAAAATTAGTGATTTACGAAAGGCTTATAAAAACTAAAAGCAATATGATATTAATAGTAAAGTTGTACATTGCATGAAAACACGCAATAAGTTAATATATAAAATATCATGTCTATTTTAACAACTATTCTGTATTATGTCATATGTTAAAAATGGAACAGTGTCGAAATTTCTGTGCAGATGTATATTGCGTGTCGCTTGGGTTCCCTTCGAACATTAATCAGAACATGGGCTCCCATTACATGTGTTTATTTTTATACACTGAAAATACCCGACATTAACAAATTGCGTAGGATTAAATAAGAGGTAAGAGGTATTTTTATTTACATTCAATATTTTCGATTATATTCAGTACTATCAAATGAATGTGTTTTTGAATATCTATGACAAAATGTTTATTTGATATATAGCCAGTCGCCCGAGAACAACATATGACATTAATACATAAATGTATATATAATTGTCATATACAATGCTATCTGTGATACAAGAGCATATATAATGACATCAATACGAGTACATTCATTTAGAGATATTATATCTAAAGTAGGTCGAGTATACGTTTTGTTTCCAACTGAACATAACAGATATACATAGCAACATTTTTAAATAAGTGTATGGTTTGAATGTGACTGATTACATTGTTTGTCATAAAACCTTCAAGGTCGAATGTTTGAAAGTCTATGACATTTCAATAAGAAAAGGTACTCGTGGTCCACCTGATCAATTCGACATAATATAGATATTCTTAAATGCTTCTCCACTCCACTCTATCGACCATGTTCATTTTCCAAATTATACGGAGATGTACGGAAAAGTGACATTGCACTGCGGAATTTATTGATATCTAATAGTAAAAAAGAGAGAAAACAGATAAACAAGGCAAGGGCAAAGTTCACAGGATGCAGCCCCCAACACATCCAAGCTACCTTAGCCGGGCACCCAGAAGGCGCCAAAACAAAACTGGGTGTAGAAATAAGGGCGGCGAAAGAAGGAAAGGGACACGTTATGTGTCAAATAATAAAATTAATAATACTGTATTCCTAGAAAAGATTTCGCGCGTTTTAAGTTAGCGCTTTTCGCGGTAAGCATGATTTCAGATTATTGTCCCGTACAAAGTTCAAAGCTGCAGAAATGTAAAAAATAGTATAAGTCATTAGAAAAAGGGGTATAAACTTAACTAGAAAAAATCGCTGTTGTTAAGTCAATAATGCTTCCTTTATTTACTGATTGTTTTACAAGCCTACCTACTCCTAATACTGCTTTTTAAAACACTTGATGACTTATTTTATGATTTTATTTGGAAAGGTAAGGCGAAAATAAAACAATCTGTAATTATTGAAAATATACAAAAAGGTGGTTTCAACATGGTAGATATTAGTACATGTAGTTATGTTCATTCTTTAAAAACAAGGTCATGCTGTGACCTTGATCTACAAGGTAGCGACCCAAATGTTGCGCGCTACATTTCGTCTCAATATGGTTATCATTTCTGTGAAATAGTTGTAAAATGTGACTTCAAATAACAAAGTTATGGACCGGGCACAAAATTGCTGCAAGGTCATGCTGTGACCTTGACCTTCAGGGTAGCGACCCAAATTTTGCGCGCGACACGTCGTCTCAATATGGTGATCTTTTTTGTGAAATAGTTGTTAAATCCGACTTCAAATAACGAAGTTATGTGCCGAGTACGATTTTGCTGCACGGTCATGGTGTGACCTTGACCTACAAGGTAGTTACCCAAATGTTGCGCGCGACACGTCGTCTCAATATGGTTATCATTTCTGTGAAATAGTTGTAAAATCCGACTTCAAATAACAAAGTTATAGGCCAGACACGATTTTGCTGCAGGGTCATGCTGTGACATTGACCTTCAATGTAGCGACCCAAATTTTGCGCGCGACACGTCGTCTCAATATAGTGATCATTTCTGTGAAATAGTTGTAAAATCCGACTTCAAATAACAAAGTTATGGGCCGGACACGAATTCGAGACGTACCTACGGATGGACTGACGGACGGACGGACGAACGGACAACCCGGCGACTTTATGCTCCCCCTATATGCATAAAAAAGGAAAAATTTATTATTTGCTGGTGTCAGATTATAAACACAAGTTCTTGAAATTGTTTCAATAAAACCCAATAGTTTTATTCAATAACAAAAATCATGCAATATCAAACGCATATCAATAAATTCACGGTCAAGCAAATTAGAGTTGAAAGTTGTTTTCTTTCATCTAAAGCTGATGAATTTGCAATTTTCTTTTAACTGAGGACGATATGTCGCTTTTCATGACATGGCACGAAGGTGTCGCATTGAAGGTTCCATGATGACCGCCGTATATGAACACATCTGCGTATGTTTCAAATTCAAAATGTCACCATTTTCGTGTTTAAATGTTGAATTTTTCTTCAGGCAGTGCTAGGGGGCGTGGAAGGTAACTTGCTATTTACCGTTCATTACATGCTTAATCAAACCGAGCCCGCAACATTTCAATTTTGTCGTTTTCTCTATTTTTCTGAATTCAAATGGTAGTGTTAGATAATTATCACACGATTCGCATGTTATTATTTGAGAGAATCGTGCCCTTTGTGTAGTTGAGTTTTCTCTATTTGTATAAATACAAAACCTTTAATTTTCCGTCAACGTTGACAATTGTTATTTGATGACGAACAGACATTTGTTAATATGCAATTTATTATTTAATGTATGTCTAAATAATGAAGGGCTTAAACCTATATTCACCCATATCATTGTTTTATGATTATCAAAAGGTTCTTTATTCCAGAATGAAAAAATAATAGTCACATTGTTCATGAATACGCCAGGCTGCATAGTAACAGAGGATTCAGTGTCCGTAAACCTTTCAAAGCTACATGTGGTCATCTACTGATTATTTTATTGTATGTTGTCTTTTTTATGCTTTTGCCTTAAAATGTATACATGTATTTATGTAACAACTATTTCGTAACTCATATTCTTAAATTTCAAGAAGTATGGTGTTAAGAACAGTGATTATTACAATGTGTTAAAATCATTTAATGTGTTGTTCTCAGAGTATTTATTAGTCAGAATTTAGTATGCGCAAGTGTTTGTAAAAACAAAACAGTTGACTTTACCGTATTGCTTTAGCACATGCGTCTAGAAAATTGTATTTAGAGTCCGCGTATTTATAAAACATGTACAATATAACACAACAGTAGACTGGTTCTAAAATTCAAAGCTGTAATGCAATGAAAAATGTATTGATATTACCAACATCGTATATTGCATAAAGTTACACTGGACAATGAAGTTTGAAAATTCTAGAAATCAATTTACATTGTGTAATTTCCTTATGGCATGCAAAATTTTTAATTCTTACAGGGTTACACAAACGTGTTGTAATTTCTTCAACATGGGCTCGCAGCTTCGTTATAGTAGTCGAGGATGGTCGATATAGAATCAGCTGCTTTTGGAAGTAGTGTTGAAAAACCAATGTTCCAAATTTATGTTGCTGAATCGAGGCGTTTAGAAACATTTGCGAACTGGTCAGACAGTATCTTAATTAACAAAAATGATCTTGTCGAAGCAGGATTTTTCTATACGAGTAAGTACAAAAGAAACGAATTTTTAATCATGAATTATGTAAAACAGAGATCAGTTGAAGTCTTAGTGCAAAGCAGTTCATGTTCATATACATGTATATACTATTTCGGCTTACTAAAAACTGACTTTTTGTAAAACAAATAAAATAAATAGATAGTGGTCACAGATTAATGACAAATAAATGCACACCAGTCTAAGCTTGAGAGTAAAGTAAAAATATAATTTAAGTTGACCTGTTTTTACATGGCCCTATATAAACGGTTGTTTGTATATGTATCCCGAGCAAACAACCGTTTATTTACGGTCATATAGCCCGTGAAGAATCTTTATAACGAATATATAATACAGCAAACTTCCTTTTATAGAGAAAAAAAATTGTCATACGTTTACGGTAGCCGTGTATATTATTAGTTATAAAGATTGTTGACAGGTTATATGGCCCTATATAAATGGCTATTTGTAAATATAACCCGAGCCGCTAGTCGAGGGTTATATTGCAAACCGCCGTTTATATACGGCCATATAACCTGTCAACAATCTTTATAACGAATAAACAAAAAAATGATTTTTTTACAGAAGATGGTGATACAGTGAGATGTTATTTTTGCGGTGTTTGTTTGAACAACTGGGAGCCCGGTGACGTTCCAATGGCAGAACATGTCAGATGGTCTCCAAAATGTTATCACGTCTTTCTAGCTAAAGGACAAAAGTACATTGATAAAATAATAATGAGTGATGAAAACGGAGACGTCAGCAATGGCGAGGTATTTATGGGTGAGTGTGTTTGGGTGAGTGTGTTTTTAGTGTTTTTGCGGGTGGGTGTGTATTTTGGTGGGTGGTGGGTGGATGTGTGAGTGAGTGAGTGAGTGAGTGATCGAGTGAGTGAGTGAGTGAGTGAGTGATCGAGTGAGTGAGTGCGTGCGTGCGTGAGTGAGTGAGTGAGTGAGTGAGTGAGTACGTTCGTGCGTGAGTGAGTGAGTGAGTGAGTGAGTGAGTGAGTGAGTGAGTGAGTGAGTGAGTGAGTGAGTGAGTGAGTGAGTGAGTGAGTGAGTGAGTGAGTGAGTGAGTGAGTGAGTGAGTGAGTGAGTGAGTGAGTGAGTGAGTGAGTGAGTGAGTGAGTGAGTGAGTGAGTGAGTGAGTGAGTGAGTGAGTGAGTGAGTGAGTGAGTGAGTGAGTGAGTGAGTGAGTGAGTGAGTGAGTGAGTGAGTGAGTGAGTGAGTGAGTGAGTGAGTGATGTTAATTTGCCAATAAGGACAGTTCTTTTCATTTTATTTCATTTTAGTTAATGTTAATCAAATGCAGTTATTAAATCGTTAGACGTTATTACCTTAAAGCTGCATGTAGTTAGATGAGTCAAAAACTTTCAAAAAAATAAAACTTAAAAAATATACCAAGATTTTAAGAAAAGTAAATAGATTCAAGATTCCAAAAATAATTTGCATGTTATACACGTTTAATGACTGATTTTGATGTAGGACTTTTTATCACCATAATTCTACTTCATGACTAACTAAATAAGTACTATTTTTGCATATTCTGAGTCCTGTTTGGGTAATTTACGTGGATTGTTAGTGCCAGTTGCATTGTAAAAATTACTTTCTATGTTCACTGCACAATATTTTACTTTTAAATACATTTTCTAAATTTTCTTAAAGATTGACAGAAATCTGGAGGCACGCTGCTGTAAAATTTAGTGAAGTGGTCTATACATCTGCTTTGTTGAAACTGTGCTTTTAACTAATATGAATATAGTTTCGCTCATTGATATCTTCTTGGTCAAAATAATGCAGGAAGCAGCTGGTGCATGTGGAGGAACTGACATTGTAGCTACAGATGCTTGTTTGGAAATGGGCTTTTCTGGAAAAGATATAGAAAGAGCGGTTGCAGTTTATAAGGAAGAACACGGTATTGCTCAGAATTATAAATTAAACACAAAATGTCCACTGCAATGTCTTAGCCTCTGATTACTTCTAAGAAATCATAGATACCATTGTATGAGTAATCAAAGCCATTCCTTTCAAAAGTCTTATGTAACAATCAGATTTATAATGTACTAAAGTTAATTGCTCTATTTCGGTTTTTACATTAAACTGAATTTAAATGATCGGTTTCTCTTTTACATGCAATTGAATTTAATTGTAAAATTATATTAAATCGCTTTGTTTCTTTAAATGCTGTTTGAAGCATACAATAGCATTTTCATCTCATGTCGGCTAACACAATGTTGTGAAGAAACATATATATATTTTTTCGGTGATTTATGACACTAAAATTACATAATGATTTGATATTTCTAACAGTATATATTATCGTTTGATAAAGCATTCATTGTTTTAGGTAACAGTGACGATTACAATACAGTACAATTACAATATCTTTTTAACATTTCATTTGATATATTAAACAGTTATCATAATTGGGTATTAATTGTGTATGTCGAACACTATCTTTGTGAATGTTTTAACCAAATGTAGTTTCACAAACGTGAAATTTTACAATTGTTAAATGTAACAATGTTTTTAAAAATTTTTAATTCTTTCTAAAAACAAAATAATGAAATTTTATAACATTATAGATTTGACTGACAATACAAAACGACTTATAGAGGAAAATAATCAACTCAGGCAACTAGCCTTGTGCAGAATATGTATGGATACAAACCAGGACGTCGTATTTTTACCTTGTGGGCACATGAATTCATGTTTTCTTTGTGCATACGTTCTGTCCGTTTGTCCAGTCTGCAGACAAACTATCACCTCAACTGTCAAAGTAGTTTTTTGATGGTGAAAAAGCCCACAGTTCTAGCAGCCAAACGTCGGGACCTTCCTCTGATGATAACGCTTAGATGGCCAATGATCACTTTGATTCCAGAGATGTAAAAACAAGAGCACAAGCTTCGATCTTTAAATTGTAAACAATGATCAAGAATTTGTATAAAAAAAGTGTTAACATTCTATGGTTTAATGATCCATGCTCAAAGAGCAAATTTAGACCTACTGTTACAATATTTGGGTCAGTGTCGAAATCTTTGTTTAAACATTGGTACAATGTCTTAGAGACGTTGAATTGCAAAATTCAAATACAATACAGCAGAACAATATCAACCTGAAGTGAATTATGCATATCATATCAGTTATGCTTGATGAAAGGAAACAAAAACAGTGGGCTGCTTTTGCAGTTTTTAAGGCTTCATTCAAAATTTTAACTTAATTTTGTTCCAAGCCTGGCACTAATAATGATGATTTTTCAAAGAAGGCTATGATACCTTTAATGTATCCAAACTTGAAACATGGACACTTAAGAGTTTGCATGGTATATTTTATTTGGATGGAGCTTAATAAAGATGTGTTTGACTGTGATGATTATTTATCTTTTAGTATATATTCTGTGTTTTTATGTCACATTGTGTAAGGTCTTTAATCACTTGAACAGTTTATGTTCGTCAATACGTATATTTAATATGGAAAGAGGTCAACATTATAGGCTTTACGTCTGATATCAGTCTGGTATTCAATCAAACTTTTAAGTTTATGTAAACTTTAGGTATAAAGGATTTTCAAGGGACGTTTTTCAAGGGACGTAATGTTGAATTATTCTGGTAAGAAGTTATTAAGATTATATTAAACAAATTTGCAAATAATTTTGTTAGAAATAAATTATAATAACGATAACAACAAGAACATTACTTTTAAAACTAGAACTTACGAACATATTAACAAATAGATGAGCGAGCGCAGTCCTGAACAAACGAACGAACGAAAGTAATAATATACCGGTATTGTGCTTGACTGTAACGTCGATCCATTTGATAAATTAAACTAGACACATTTGGATTTTAAAAGTATGGGTTGTGCAGCTACATAGGTTTGTATGAAATGAGTTTCCTGGGGCAAAATGATTGACAAAGAGTCAACATTTTAAATGGAGAAACAATGTAACAGCAAGCATGGTTTATTCGTGAAAAGCAAAAAACATAGAATTACATATTATCAATTTTTCAATGCAATAATTTCTCAAGGGCTTAGATCCTACCCTGGCTCTTTGTTAAGTAAACGAAAACAGAGAAATGGGAGTGTAAGGAGAGCGGTGGTCTAGTGCCTCTCAATCCAGGGGTCATAGGTTTGAAGCCTACTGAGGTCGCGCCCATGTTTCCTCATATGACACCAACACTGCTTAGTTCCATGAAGCGCGGAGTCTAAAGGGATTAACATTAGTTGCAAAAACTTGTTTCGCTTAAAGAACATGTCTAAACTAACAGTGAAATCATTAAATTATTTAACAAACTTTATAATCTAATCTACTTTTGATTAGTATCTTGTTCAAAACATACATCTGGTCAGAAACATAAAAATCACATTTGTCATAATAATAACGTCAATCCAATTTTTGCCTGGAACTATATATTTATTGAATGTATGTATATTTAATTCTAAATTCAATTAATATAGGTAATAGTGTCTACAATGCAGATGAGTATATGAGACTTTGCTTCATCTTTTTTTTGCTTTCATTCTTTACACGGATTAAAGGGACTCCACTGAGGTTTTTTGACATGATGGGACTGAAAATATTTTTTCCAGTTAAATGGAACATTTGAAGTAGGTTTAGACCACTAATATTTGTGCAAAATTTCCGATCATTCGCGCACTTCGTTTCTCCGGAATAATTATTCAAATTGTAAAAAAAGACACAAAATGAAAGACGTTTAAACTCGTTTCACTCAAAACTGGCTAAGAAAAGCATAAAAATACGATTTTCAATTTACTTCAAAGTATATGTCTTAACTATCTTTGCATATATTTCTGTTTAAATTACCCCAATTCATGTATGTAAGAAATTCAAATGTTATGTTTATAGGCTTTTAAACCTCAGTGGTGTCCCTTTAATCGTATTGATACTTAAAACTTTCCGTTCATATTTCATAAAAAAAATATTGTTTATTCCAATACAAATGAGAAAATATAAGAAAATGACCAGTCTACTACTATTATTTATAGTCACAATATGATCATGATGCCATTACTAAGCACAATGATGAAAAACAAATAAACTGATAAATTACAATTATTGTCAGTGCTGTCTCCCAAAAACAGTAGTAACAAAGTACAAACGCATTGTATTACTAGGATTTTAAAAGGTAGTCTGATATAAAGATAACTATAAGACTATATAACTGAAACACAGAGATTCTCATAACGAGTCTGACATAAGAGACATAAAATTATACAAAGAGAAAGGAATTTATCTTAAAACATAATTTGAGCCGTGTCATGACAAAACTAACATCCGTGCAGTCTGATCAGGATCCATGCTGTTCGCTTACAAACTCTATAACAAGTAGAGAAACCGACAGCGAACAGCATGGATCCTGATCAGACTGCGCGGATGCGCAGGCTGGTCTGGATCCATGCTGGTCGCAAACGCACTATGTTGGTTTTGTCGTGACACGGCTCATTTGTCTAATTGATAGATCATCATACGTTACAATCATAGACTCAAATTTGGCATTATATTGAATAATACAAATTCATCATAATAGCAATTCAATATAACCATATTAATTTGCTTGAATGATTAGTTTATATACATATATAAGGAAGTCGTTCGGTATCTAAATTATATCCAGTTCAACAATTCACTGATGTTGCATCATTGGATTGTTATAAACATAGAAAGACAAAATATATTGCATGAAAGTGTCCTTTTATTCAAGCAGTCTCTTCTTTAACTTCATATCTGTACAAAATGAGCTTGCTGTGTTTTTATCACGGTCTTAACAAAATGATTGCAAAGCTTAATAAGGTTTGTTTTTGGCATTTGACCCACACAATAAAGTAAGGGACAATATTTTATCTACATATTGTCAGTAATTTATTTAAGAAAGAACTTATTGGTTCTTGGTTTTTTTCACCAATTTCTAAACGTCTCATGTGACCTACCGAGATAGGTTATAAATATATGTGTATGTTCACACGGGCCTTTGACCTACTGGCTTTAGTTCACATGTTTTTTTGTTCTTTATTTTCATTTTTTCTGCATGAAACATTGCACTAAGTTACTTTTTTGACAGGATTTTGACAGGATTTTGACAGGATTTTGACAGGATTTGATTTAATATCACGTTATCTTTATTTTAAAATATTTGTAATAAAACGTTATAACCCCCCCCCCCCCCCAAAAAAAAAAAACAAAAAAAAAAAACAAGGGTGCCATAGTCACAAAATACGCCCGTTTACGAAAGCTTTAGATGGAGATGGGGGCATTATGGATAAGTGTTATCTAGCAGGCAAATTTTTATTCTTGGTACTGTGTTGTTAAATGAACCTTAAAACAAATCAGTAGGGAAGATATGCACAGGATGTGTGGCCTTGACCTTGGTCGCAGGGACCTGAATTTTATGCACGGCACTCAGCCTCACAATGATGAACATTTGTGCCAAATTATATTGAAATCCCTCTATGCATGTAGAAGTTTTGCTCCAGACAAGCGTTTTTCTATGAGCTCTAACTGTGACCTTCACCTTTGACCTAGAGACTTGTTTCATGTGCAGGGCACTACGTCTCATGGTGGTGAACAATTCTATAAAGTAACATTAAAATTCCTCTATGCTCCGGACAACATCTGGATATTTAATCATCTCCAGTGACCTTGACCTTGCAAATATTAACCTAAATTAAATGTGTCACACCTGTAGTCATGATAGTTACCATTTGTGCTACAAATCCATCAATAAAAGATGACTAAATGGTCCCTATACACATCTTCAAATTTTTATCTGAACTTTGACCTCTATGTGTTACCTTGACTTTGGTCGCAGGGATCTGAATTTTGCGTGCGACACTCAGCCTCACAATGGTGAACATTTGTGCCAAGTTATATTGAAATCCCCCTATGAATGTAGAAGTTTTGCTCCGGACAAGCGTTTTTCAATGAGCTCTAAGTGTGACCTTGACCTTTGACCTGGAGACCTGGATCATGCATGGAGCAATACATATCATGGTGGTGAACATTTCCATAAAGTATTATAAAAATTCTTCTATACATGTAGGAGATATGCTCCAGACAAAATCTGGATATTTCACCATCTTTAGTGACCTTGACCTTGCATATATTTACCTAAAGTACATGTGTCACAGCCGTAGTCATGATAATGACCATTTGTGTTACAATCCCTCAAAAATGATGATTAAATCGTCCCTATACACATCTTCATATTTTTATCTAAAGTTTGACCTCTATGTGTGACCTTGACCTTGGCTGCAGGGACCTGAATTTTGTGCGCGACACTCCGCCTCACAATGATGAACATTTGTGCCAAGTTATATTGAAATCCCTCTATGCATGTGGAAGTTTTGCTTCGGACGAGTGTTTTTCACTGACATCTAAGTGTGACCTTGACCTTTGATCTAGAGACCTAGTTCATGCGCATGACACTGCTTCTCATCGTGGTAAACATTTGTATGAAGTTTCATTTGAATCCCTCAATGCGTGTAGGAGATATGCTCCGGACAAATCTTGATATTTCATCATCTGTAGTGACCTTGACATTGTATATATTGACCTAAATTATATGTATCACAGCCATAGTCTTGATAATGACCATTTGTGTTACAATCCCTCAATAAATGATGACTAAATGGTCCATATACACATCTTCATATTTTTATCTGAACTTTGACCTCTATGTGTGACCTTGACCTTGGCCGCAAGGACCTGAATCTTGCGCGCGACACTCCGCCTCACAATGGTGAACATTTGTGCCAAGTTATAATGAAATCCCTCCATGCATGTAAAAGTTTTGCTCCAGACAAGCCTTTTTCTATGACCTCTAAGTGTGACCTTGACTTTTGACCTAGAGACCTGGTTCATGTGCGCGACACTGCTCCTCATAGTGGTGAACATTTCTATGAAGTTTCATTAAAATCCCTCCATACATGTAGGAGATATGCTCCGGACAAAATTGGACGCCGCCCGCCCGCCCGCCCGCCAGGGGCGTTCCCATAATACGTCCCGTCTTTCAAACGGGCGTATAAAAAAAACATGCTTCTTCTATATATATCTTCATTGTTGGTGTCCACAGTGTTTTTAATCTGTTAGTTACTGCTGTTTTTATATATCTAACGGTTTCTGTAATTTTTGAAGACTTCCATATATAGTTAAGATAAATTTGGCAAACTATATCTGGTATGATTGTATTTTAAAATGACCCAACCTTACCCGTCAATGGATACGTGCCTTGTTTATACCTTCGCAACAAAATGCGCATTGATTCATCAATAATAAACTGATAATGGATTCCCAATCACTACCTTTATAATTAGATTATGATAATAATTAAGTTTCGAATCGGAAAACCATTCAAATGTAAAACATCGTGGTTTTCCTTTTTTGACAATCACGAAGACAAGGCGTGAAGGAGTAATTCATGTCGGTGAGTGGTTAACTTCATTTATAAATATCCTCGTTGCGGTACAGATAACGAATTATAATATTTTTTCGTCCGTCCGATTTAACGCTGATTTCAATGGCCTGTCATAAAATGTTATTCCTAAAGACAACAAGAAAATTTAAGCGCACAAAAACGCAAACCGATTTAAAATTTCATCTATGCTTGTTTAAAAGTACATTTTAGCTAATCAAAACAAACATACCATAGAGAACATAACTGTACTGACATTTTGTACCCTCTAAGTTGAAAGCGTTTCATAATATGTTTATTAATGTTTATTATATTCATATGTTTTAATAGAACTGAACAGAACAGAACATTTTATTTTTTATTTGTCCATAGTGCTGGATCATAGTTATACAACATAATTTTCAAGTAATAAGTACATTTCAGTGTAATTAATCAATTCAAAAATATAAGAAAATAACGAGTGTTATCGAACAAAACTTATGTCATATACGTGCCTCAGTTAAGTGAGGATGAACATATTTAAGAGGAAAAAATCAAATCATCTCGCCCTTTCCATCAAACTTTGGATAAGATAAGTTACTATTACTAATAATTGAAAAAAATCAAGACCAAAACTACATTTTTTTTAATTGAACGTATGTATTATATGACGATCTGATAGTTATAACATTTTTGTAATAAACTGCTATTTAAAATATTTGACCTATTATTTCTTTGCGGGAATGCAATAAATGTGTGCGTACTTAGGTTTACCTTAACATAAAGGCTACAGATACTTGTAAATCAAAAGCATTTAAGATTAAAATGTAATTTTTCAAGAGCAACATTGGCTATAGCGTTCATTTCTTTATATTCTTTTTCTACCGTATCTACATTATGTACAAATTTGTTCGTTTAAGTTGATGATGGTGGTGGTTGTTACTGTTGTTAATAACAGATAGTGTACATATTGTCAAGTCGATATCCTAGCATTGTTAAGTGAAGAAATGTGCGTTATTCAATAATAATAATTATCATTTTATAAACATGCAAAAAACAATGTTACTGAAGAGAAAAAATAAACTAAGTAAACTAGACGTCACATTCAATAAACAATAAAAACAACCAGTAATAAAAATAAGAAAAACTATTGGTTTCCCAATTACATGTTTAGTAACGATGAGCTGTTCGCCTGTACATGATGTTTTAATAATTATAAAGGATCCCAATATATTGTTGCTGACTCAATTTGCACCGAAAAGCATACTTAATTTTGGTTACAATACGGCTGATATCACATTTTCTACAATACGCATGTCAATGATTAGCCCAACAAATAGTCAATGATATGATCATAGAATATACGTGGTCTAATTATCATATAAGAATAAAAAACAAAAGTCCCGGTTGGAAGATTCTACTCGGAGATGCTGCCTTTTTATAAGTCCAGTACTTTTTTGAAACCCCTGTTTCTAGGCTAGAAACGACGATAATTAAGTTTAGCTTCTCTAGGCTGTACCAAGCTGGTTCAATAAGTAAGACAATATTGACTGTAAAATGGGCAACAAATAGAATTACGTTGTAAAGCATAATCTTTATAGTCTTAAAAGTTTAGTTTAAACATTCTAAACATAATAATACATAATCAACTAAACGGTTAAATAATTCAGTTTGAAGATGTTCATGTACCATAAACGTCACCACTAATGAAATTAAATATGTCTTAATATAATGACAGGTCATGAAGGTTGAGCTAAAAAAAAACAATGGTATGATATGTTATAATTGAATCATTAGTTAAAATTCCATTTTTTAAGTTTGAAGTACTGATTTGAGACAGTTTCATAAATGATTCATATTTTAGACGCCTACTAAAATTCATTTTGGTTTCCCACTTGAAATATACCCAAGTACATCTATATATGGATCTATATGCACGTTATTTCCGCTAAATGGTTTGTTTCTATTTTTAATACACGGAAAAAGTTTACGCCCACACTGAACTTGGGTAATATTTTAGTTGTCTGTTTTTCCGTAACCAAAACTTGAATTAATTGATAAATAAATTTGCTATCTAAACTGTATTAAATGATGTTTATGTCAAACAAACAAAAAAATAATTTGTTGCTTTAAGATATACTGAGCTCAAGTTTTATAGAAGAAAATATTGATAATTGCTGCACAGTCTCTTTGTAAATCGCAAAAAAAGATGTTATGTTTAAATTTCTACACATTATATGTGTGGTCACAATATGAATATGTAGTGTCATTTAAAAAACTGGCAGTCTTTTAAGAAAAGACCAATTCTAATTGACATGTAACAGGGAACGCAGCTTCCCGTACATAGTTTATTTATTCGTTTATTCAAATTAGACATATTCATAAAAAAAATATACTCAGATTTCAATAAATTTCTGTGATTAGGATATTTTACTCATGATTGAGCATAGAATATCTTTAAATATGCTTTCTTATATCGATAAATAATGTGATCATCAAAAATGGGATGGAGTATTTATTTACTACTATAATCTGTAGAAAACATAAACCATATGTAAACATAATCGTTCAGAAGTTACATTTGTACCTGCACTTACATATTTTAAAGTTCCTGTAACACAATTTTTTTATGGTTTTATATCATAGATATAATGCTCAAATGAAGATTTATCAAAAATGTAAGTTCCAAAAAGCATTATTTGTATTTGCTGCACAGTCTCCGAATTTACGTTTTCAGGTTAATAAAGGGAAATAATTAGAAATTTATTTTCTATAAAGTCTAAGTCAAATTTTTCGGTAAAAAATGAATGAGTATATTTTAATGATTACATATATTGTAGATAAATATTTGCAGTACATATTTTACATATTCTTTGATGTTTGAAAATTGTTTTAGAAGCATAATTATATACATATATGAAATTTTACTTAAATGTGGTATCAACCTTGAGTATAAAGCTATATATAACAAAATATTTTTATGAAAATTAAAATTGTTATTCCAATAATCGTATGATCAGTTCAGATGTAACATAGAATCTTTCTAAACACGTGGAAACTGTTCTATATTCGGAACAAACTTGGTGTTTTAACCGTTTAGCAATGGTTGTGTGCATGCACCATCCGCTCAAATGGAAATATTTCAGCATATTTCTTTCATACTGACATTTTTTAGTTGTTATTTTTCAAAATTCAAAAAAGAGAAATACTTTTAAACTGCAGGCCGTAGAGATAAATCTTATATACGTTAAAAACTTGGAATTTCCAGTAGGTGTGTGCTAAAATCACGCCACGTGTCCTTAAAGATGCAACGTAGAATGTACCTGTATTTAAGCTATATAACTGCAGCTGCCCCTAATCATTTGTGATTTATATTGTTTTGCTTATGTATGGATTTATTGAATTACAGGTACAATTAAGTTAATGCCATTCATTAAGTAAATAAAAATGTTAGACATGCTTGTATATATCTAATCTTGTTGATATCACAATTATTTTTGTTACAAAATACAATGTCAAATTAAATCTTCGTGATAAAAAGGCTTGCTGAAATAATTGAAAGAAGACCTTACATTTAAACCTACACATTTGCAAGTAACGAACTGCAACGATCCCGGGCCATATGAAAATGAGCCCCACGACTCCCGGCCATTATTCTAGTGACCTATTTTCTATGAAAAACAATGAGGAGTCCCTCTGAAGAAAAATGACCCTCTTCAGAAAGCTGTATAATATTGAAACCCTTTGTAATCGATCTCACACTGGCTATTATTATAATAAATTAACTACAGGAAAGTTGCAACATAAGCAGTACACTTTTTGACATTTATGTTACTGGTGATTTTTTATTGCAGACTTAAATATTACTTAAGCTGATTTTCTTTTACCTAATTTCAATAACCGCGGGAGTCGTGTTTTTTAAATGTTGTTGATTTTATAATAAAAATGAGCCGTTTACTGTAAAATGCTGTGACGGTAAAATACTGGAAAAAAATGTTGATCTAATCGCACTTGCAATCGCAATGAATTTTGACTATAGTACTGGACGGTTAGATCGTCACCTTAATGCAGTAACGGGTTAACTCTTTATATAATTTAATAGGAATAAACCCGTTACTGCTCCAAGGTAACGACATGTGCAACATAATTGCTGTGTTCGTACTTCTGGAATCGTGTCCGATGTAAAACGAATTGGTATACCGATTCTAAGTACCACAGTCATTACTTAAAATGAATAACTGTTTAGTTATGATGACATGCTTGCCTCTACGCCAGGATCCCAAATTAGTATAATTAATACAAGTACATGGCTTTAATAAAGCTGTGGTAAAAGTACACGTAAGTCAAAGCTCTTACTCATTATCTTCTTTAGGTTAACGATATGGTCATCAAATAATGCGTGCTATTTATTTTATTATAAATATTGCAGAAATATAAATCAATCAAGGGTGGTACGGTACAATAAACACATCGATCTGTAATAAAGTCTAAATATTTATTCTCAAATGATCTAAAAAAATTACGAAAATGGCCTTATTTATATCCAATGAATTGTGAAAACTGATGACCTCCGGACTCTCCATATCCCACTGTATCCTAGGACTTGCGTCTCATACTAGTCCAACTAATTGTACTGCGCGACGTGATATTGTGCTGGGCAATATCTCGCCTCTAAAGCGAGATTCTGCCCCAGAACGAAAATATCTCAGAATAATTAAAGCTTTGGCACGTCAATATATTTTGACTACGTCTCATACCTTTTCGTTAAGCCCGTGTTTTGTGATTAATCATTTGGAAAGCACACATTGGCTGTAGGGGCATAATTCAAAGGGTACATGCGATTTATGACAAAGCAACATGTTCATTTCTACAATATTTTATTTCAGTATTACGATATAAAACATGTACAATATACAACAACTGCATAACAGATTAGCGACACCCATTCACCATTTATCATCAGAAAATTTAACCTTATTTAGTTGTTGGTAACAGATCATAAACGTTGAACGAAATTAACATTGACCTCTTCAAAATTAGTCATATTGTTATATAATATCTATTGGTTTCCCACTTAAGATATCATACATCGACTAGTTTCAGTACGCTATGAATTAAAAGGGTATTTCCCAAATGATCTGTTTTTCTATTTTTAGCGCAGGGAAACCATTACTGTAGTATTCTTAATATAATTGCGGATATCATTGAAACAGGTCGGTGAATTTTCTTGGCAAGCTCTATTGTTCATTATTCATTTTCTCGTTGTACCGAAAGGATGTACTTGGGAAATAGAAATAAATAAGGAAAGAAATGTAACTAAGCAAATAAAACATTAATCACTTTTTTAATAATTGTTCAATTTCGCGTTCATTTGAATTACATTATTATCTTTGCTGTCATTACCGCGTTAGGTTAATCTCGATATTGAGGGATTAAAGTTAAATCAACGAAAAATTGATAATAATGCTGGAAATGATGCGCTCATAAAATGCTTATTTGCCAATGATCGTTTTACAAATAAATGTTTAATCATTGCTTTCACCGTTCTAAAGTTATAACTACAATAAATGTTTTGAAAATGAAACTTATTGTTCGAATATCGCTTATTTCAATTGTTACATGCAATTTAATTTAATGATTTTGTCTTATTTAATTAGAAACATTATTACGGTAATATTATACTTAATGAATATTCATATAATAAATTAAATCTTTCGTAAGATATTAATCTCGTAATTTAAGTATCTTTTGTATGTTCTAAACATGTACAGTCAGTTTTCTAATTGTTTTAGATTAACAATCTGGCTCCTTAAGATATATGTGCGTGTGTTCGTGTATGCGTACGTCCAACATGTCCAAAAGTGTTTTAAATGTTATATAAAAATTTGTATTGATAAAACTATGAAATAATGAAATTTCCTAATAATTGATAATTATCTTAACATCAGCAATAAGAAACTGCCATGGAATACCTGTATCTGCCAACTACTTTTCAGTGCGCATGCGCAAAACACCACCCCATATGCGTAGAAAATAATTGTACTGTATCAATATAAAACGCTGTCCCTGGCCATTTATTATTCATATTGTAGTTTTTTTCTGATATATATGGATTAATTGCAATGCAGGTAGAAGTGATATTAAAGATGTTTTATGTTTTACATGAAACGAATGAAAAAGACAGACATGCTTGAAATAGTTTGTGATACACAATGGCCTTTTACTTTTAAAAGTTCATGGAATTATTTAAAAGGGACTCAATAACTCTCTGGTGGCATTAGTCAAGAAAGATTTTGATCAAATCTATAATTGATACTTTTTAGGAAATTGTGTTATATATATAATATATATTCAGCTGATGAACTTTGTACACTACAACTTTTTCATTGTCATGGTAACGGTGATAAGCTGTATTACTGAAATCTAAAATAACTTCTATATTCTGTTCTGTAATATTCTGAAAAAGTAAATAATTTTAGACGTAATCATTACAGCTTATCATCGTAACCAAGAAATATAAAAAAAAAATACAATAATTACAAAAAGGCAGCATACAAAGTGCATTGGTTAAAGTGTATAAAGCTATATATCTTATTATCTGCTTCAAAAATTATTGTTTGAATTTTACAAAAGAATACTTCCAAAATGCTTGTATGAAATAAACATGGTAGATAATTGCCTTAAAAAAGAATGACGCATGCACAAAATCATGATTATTGGATAAAATCCTACTTAAAATAGCAAATAATATTTTGTTCCGGAACATTTTATTCTGTTTACGTACAATATTCATGTGTATTAAATAACAGGGACATTATATGTTATAACAATGTGTTCGGAAATCAACCATACATTGTATAGTAATGGAACCAATATAATTTTACTGTTAATAAATTTTATAAAAATATTTAATAAGATATAGATTTATACCCTTTAAACAGTGTCTATTCTAGGATTTGAAAAAAGAACAGGGGGGTTTTTAATTTTATCGAAAAATGAGAATTTATTACATTTAAAATTTTTACATAGAGAAAGAAGAAAATATCAATTTTATTGATATCTTTCCTTCTTTCTCTATGTAAAAAAATTTCCCCTGCCTCTGAAAAAAAGGGGGGAATTCCCAAAAATATGAGTGAATCCCCCATCCGCCCTCCTAGAATAGTTACAGGTTAAATTTCATAGATTACAAAATTACAATTATATCTAAAAACAAACTGATCTTGATGTACGTATAAGAACAAAATCTTCAAGTGTCCTTTAATATTTCTATAATTCGACTTAAGAGCGAATAGTTGCTATGCAATACATTCTTTATTTCTGGTGATCAGACATGCAGTCTATTTCTAAATAGTGAAGAGCTTGGAACTATATCAACCCATATCACTGTTTAATGTTTGTTAAGAACATGTCCCTTTTTAAAAAGTAATATTATAGTCAAATAAATAAAATACATACCTCATAAATTTTCTTTTAAAGTTTTTATTTAATGACTTAATATCATTTAATGAAATTTAATTTGTATAATTTATTATGTATGTTTGTATACATGTGTTGAAATATGACTGTATGTTATTTGATGAAATAAATATTGTTTGTACTAACCTAAATAACTCAGTTTTGAATTTTTCATTATATATTTATATAATTATATACTTAAATATGTCATTTATTTATTCTTTATTCATTATATCTTATTATGCATCTGCATATCTAATGATTTGCTTAAAATGTACATATATAACGAAACAAACACTTTTTTTATTTAACCATGACAGGTAACTTTACCAACGGGAGGCAGGGCATTCCCCTTTTACTTTCCAATTCGGGAAAGAAAACGTCCCTTTTTATTTACCCACGGCATTGACACAATACATTCATTCTTCATGCTAATAGTTTGAACTGGGCCTTAAGACAATTATCTAAAATATAATAGAGCGCAAATTTATTCTAAAAGAAGTAAAAAAATTCAAACTCGGATTTTTACATACAAACATACGCAAAAAAAACAATTGGAAAATCCATAGGATTTTTGTGATAGGAAGGGTCGTACATTTTGGTAAAGCATGTATACTTATATCATGTTTTCATTAAATATATGTATTCAACAGTGAATACTTCGGAAATAAATTCGGAAAATATTTTCATGGATTCAGTATGTATTATTTGATAGGAATAAATTATGTTTCAGACATCATTGCCTTATAAAGGATTTTAAGGGTCTTTTTGTATATTTTAATTAATGTCAACTTAACTTGTATGCAGTGCAGCATAATTTTTATGACACATTGATCATTACTATGAATACAAATGAGCCGTGTCACGACAAAACCAGCATAGTGCGTTTGCGACCAGCATGGATCCAGACCAGCCTGCGCATCCGCGCAGTCTGATCAGGATCCATGCCGTTCGCTTACAAACCCTTTAACAAGTAGAGAAACTGATAGCAAACAGCATGGATCCTGATCAGACTGCGCGGGTCTTTTTTTGCTGGTCGCAAACCCATTATGTTCGTTTGTCGTGACGCGGCTCAAATTAATCGAGCTCAACAAAACTTGTTTTATACTTGGATAATTTACCATTACCAGGTATGTTGTTCATTTCATACTGGTTGCTGTAATGAAAGAATCATTATGATATAGTCATTTTCATAACATATTGAAAATAGCTTTGTATTAATAAAACATGACACATGTTCTATAAATGGGGTAATATAGTTTCAGGTAATCAATTAATAACAAAGACAATGAGATCATCGGCGGTAAACCACAATCATAATTATAATTATAACACAACTGTATCAGTACAATTATCATCATACAAATATGTATTGTTATGTACAGTCAGGAAAATAGGAGTTTATTTCAATTATTTTTACGTTTATCTTTTATTTTGGTCTGACCATTTTACAATTCATTGCACCAATATATAAATATACATGTATATACATTGCACATAACCATTCTAAAGTAGCATTGTAAGACTTATAAGAGACTACTAAAAGTCCAGTCAATGTGTGAAAGAAAAAATACTTCAGAAAATGGGAAAAGCATCAAACTAGAAACAGACTTTTGGCCAGATGCATATTTTATTACAAATTGACTGAACTATAAGTATTATATATTATATTAAATTGCTACAATCTTAAAATAAATCTTAAGATAAAGGTTAGATATTCTTTGCTTATTTTGACAGCCACTTTATTATATTACCAGGGACAATAAATACCATGTAGTTAAAAAAGATTATTTTACAGCAATTACAATTTGAAATAATTATTTGCTTGTTACATCATTATTGTAAGCATGCAACTACGTTTATTATCATATGTACATGGGTTATATGGTCCTTCTTCCCTACTATCTGGTACATATAGATGAGAACATATGTCTATTGATATAATAGGACAAGTAGATCAAAAACCAACACAAATTTAAATATTAATATTATTGATAAATATAAATACTTGCCGAAAATAAACTAGGTCAATAATAATATTTGTGAGCGTTAACGGCCCATATTGCCTCAGAAATGCTAATTGTTTCTCAAAAGTATTATTATTATTCGCGCCCTGTTGTAGTTTTTAAAAAAAGTTACTATTTAACCAATTGCCTGAGTCATCTTTTGATTTTGTTTATTTTTGACAATTGATGGGTTAACATTCATTTAGTTTTTTGTATTGAAGTCAAGGTAATACTTTGCGAAGAATGATATAGAATGGACTTAGATCCTATTTTGACTGAAGCTATCCTCAACGCAAAAGCTAAACAAAATAAAATGATCTGCTCTGCGTCAACTATTATAATTTAATTTGTGACAACATGTGGTCTGAGCAATACTTTAGACCAATATCTAAGTTGTCACAACCATTACAAGTTTAAATATATTTTAACTTTCAGCATAATCGGTGTCAAAAATAAAATTATCAAAGAGTTTTCTTGATCAAGAATAACAAATTATATGTACACTGACCGCATTTCATCAAAATGAAGAAATTGGCAGTCTATTATTTTGCACAAATTGACGACGTTGAAGATCATTCTTAAACTTCCATGTAAAATTGCTAGAGTTTAAGTACACATTAACCGATAGACACTTTGGAATCAAGGTATATATTAATGTTAATTTAATTTACAATTTAAAGCGGAAAGGAATTGGGCCGAGAGACACTTAAAAGGCTTTAACTATCCACAAGTAAAATATTCGGTGCTGTATTAATTATTATTTTGTTATACTTTATAGTTTAGAATTTATAGTGTTTCAAGGACGAAAACATTAATATAAATTCAACGTAATTTATAGTAATCAACAAACAGCATTTAGCTTTGTGATGTAAAGCATTAATTACGTTTATTTTGATTTTGTTTATTTTCTTTTTTATCTTTTTTTTCAGGAATTATGATGTCGCTGCGTGATATCTGTTAATACAAGCAAAATGGTATGCACTGAAGCTGTGTATACCGAAGCATCTCTTTATCAAAAAATATTACTGAAACGTAAAGTACGAAAATGGCTATGTCAAAATTTGATGGCAGACTAGCCTCCCTCCAAAATTGGCCCAAACGCAACTTATTTGATCTTGTTGGACTTGCTCGGGGTGGACTTTATTTTCTTGGACGTAAGTTACTATGATGTTATGCCTTCATATATAACATCATCATCATCATCATCATCATCATTATTATTGTTATTATTATTATTATCATCATAATATCAGTGATAAGTAATTAAAATAGTGATAAAGATGATAATGATGATGGTCATTTAAATAATAATGAAATATTCTTATTTTATTTCTTTGAATTACATGCTCCACTTTTCCGTTTTAGATTCATGTCGCCAAAAGCGTTCATCTCTTTGTCTGTTTAATCCAAGTTATCTATTTCTCCTCTTTTTCAGCTAACGATGATGCTTATGACAGACTTAGGTGTGCATTTTGTGAGTTTATTGTGGCAAACTTGAAAGAAGGTGATGATTTGTTGACAATGCACGCCTCGTTTGTCCCAATGTGTTGGAAGATACTGACCTATAAAGGCAAAGAATTTGTACAGTCTGTCTTGCAAGAAGAGGAAGCAAATCTAGATGTAAGAATAATCGTTACTGTTCTCACTTATTTCATAATTTTGATTCTAGGTCCGTCTGATTTTGGCAATGTTTTCAGTTTCAAAACGCAAAATTTGGAAGCAAAGAATATGAATAATGTTTGAATGTGTTTAGATAATCAATTGTTTTATAATATTGCGAACATGTTTTGTACCATCCATGAACAGGCTCATTTAGACTCAGTCTGCAGCAGTAGTATAGGGGTCTCTTTGGGGCACGACTGCGCATGCGCGACGCCATATTGGATTCTATTTTTAGAATGACATTATCGTTCTATTTTAAGAATGACATCGTTCTATTTTTAGAATGACATTATCGTTCTATTTTTAATCTCCCGGAAGTATACGGAGCTGACTCGTATACACGATTTAGGGCTTGAATCGCGGACATTGAGGGTCAGGTCCTCGGCCCTAGACGGAGAGATAATTACCATCATGACAGATAAAAGAAATGTTTGTAAATAGATACGTACTTAACATTTTAATTTATAAAAAATAGTTTTTTAATAGGTTCAAAATAATATTGATACAAATATAACTCGTTTACTTACCTACATTTAGTAAGGAAATGACTGTCATAGCGTAACGTTCTTGTAGACTGCGCATGATTTATTTTTAGTCGCGGTATTTCACAACCACCAGGAGCTATTTCATCAGCCCCACGCGGGTGTCAATGAAAGAAAAAGGCATTAAGTACAGTCGCCGCTCAGTCTAGATTCACAATACCTAGCGGCACTATGTTGAACAAAAACCCTTTATCCTTCGTTACTAAATATAACTTTTTATTAATCACAAAAGAATCTATTATCCTTTCAAACGCAGCGACCGTCAAGTACAGTCGCCACTTAGTCTAGATTTACAATACCTAGCGGAACTATGTTGAACAAAAACCCTTTATCCTTCGTTACTAAATATAGCTTTTCATTAATCACAAAAGATTAATAGAATTGACGGACCTTTTCTGTTACGGTTGATAAACCGGAGGGGATGAATTAATTGAAATATGGACCAATGAAGATGGTTTATTTTTACAACGCATCAATGATAGACCTGACAGAATGCTTCAAAATAAACCCTAGGTTCTCGATTCGATTTTTAGCCGTTCTCGAGTTATGGCCAATTAGCGATTTTTTAAACCAATTTTTCAAAGTTCATAAAACCCTTAGATTTATATGTTGTTTGAAAGATCTCTGCGAGTAGATACAGAAAATGTATTATTATATGGATCTATCTCTTACTATTTCTGAGATAGGAGAGTTTGGATATGGCAGACAAAATCACTCATGCGGAAAAACGCGCATAACTTTTTCGTTTATGAACGAAACATAGTCGTGTTTGGTATCAAATTGAAGGTCTTGACGAGTACATTCAGACGCTGTTGATAATAAAGTTCATTCTGGAAGTCAAAATCACTCATGCGTAAAAACCAATTTTTAAAAGTCCATAAAACCGTTAGATTTATATGCCGTTTGAAAGATCTCTGCGAGTAGATACAGAAAATGTATTATTATATGGATCTATCTCTTACCGTTTTTGAGATAGGAGAGTTTGAATATGGTAAACAAAATCACTCATGCATATAAATACGTATAACTTTTTTGTTACTGGACATAACATAGGCATGTTGCATATCAAACGAAAGGTCTTGACAAATGCTACGAGCTCGTACTGTCAAACCGAGAGTGAAATCACTCATGCGTAAAAAACATTAAAATAACTAAAATAAGCTTACCCCAGTCTTTACTCCTCGCCTATCAAACTATTTATGACAAGTTACGACAGGTTTAAACCGGTATTGCTATTTTTGATCAGCCAATGAAATTGAAAAACGATGACGTCTAAAAATAGACAGCCTCGTTTTGAACCCACTCTTTTTCATTAACCAATGAAAAGTGGAGAAGGATGACTGGATAAATTTTGACATAAAATAAACGCCTTTTTGTCTTTTATGCAACACTTTACGATATCGATTTTCAAGATATTTGTTTCATTTGATAGACCTAACCAAATGCTTCAAAATAAACCCTAGGTTCTCGATTCGATTTTAAGCCGTTCTCGAGTTATGGCCCTTTAGCGATTTTTAAACCAATTTTTTAAAGTCCATAAAACCGTGAAATGTATATACCGTTTGAAAGATCTCTACGAGTAGATACAGAAAATGTATTATTATATGGATCTATTTCTTACCGTTTCTGAAATAGGAGAGTTTGAATATGGCAGACAAAATCACTCATGCGGAAAAACGCGCATAACTTTTTCGTTTATGAACGAAACATAGTCTTGTTTGGTATCAAATTGAAGGTCTTGACGAGTACATTTTACTTACGTGATCAAACCGGATGTTAAGTCACTCGTGCGTGAAATTCATTTATTCTCCCCAACCAACGGACCGATCTTATCAATACCTGTATCGAACGAAAGGTATTACTCACTAAATTCAGAAAATGTATATTTTTGTATCGCTGACTCGGATAGGACACGAGATATGAAGTAAAATCACTCAAGCGTAAAATGTTTATTTACGCCTTTATTAGTCAATATAACCCGGTCATGTTTGGTATCGTACGAAATGTTTTAAGGCGCTCTTTATGAATACGGACTAAAAATCACTAATGCATAAACGCTCTATTTATATTAAACATTCTTCATTGAAAATACTGTACTCGAAATATAAACTCAACTTACTGCGTAATGATGTTTACTCTTTGACGTCCAATCACCAAATGACTGAGGTCACCAGTGCGATACATCATACGCATGCGCTGATCTAAATTTAGAAATGACATTGTCCAATCTAACAGCAGTTGGTCTTTTCTTACGGACTGAATGTAACCAATCAGACAGAAGATTTATTTGACCAATGATTTTGGTCACGTGACTATTTATAACATAAATAGATGAATAACGACATGCCAAAAATAGCAGCCAATCAGATTTTAATACGTGTGTATAAAAAAAGAATGTTTTTCTGCGTATATTTTATTACTGGAAACAGGATTTGTCTTCTATTTATCTCCTGCTCCTTCACCACCACAACCACCATCGCCGCCGCCGCCGCCGCCGCCGCCGCCGCCACCGCCACTGCCATCACCGCCGCCATATACGCCACCACCAGGTGGCGATGGAAGGAACCATCACCACAACCAGGTGGCGATGGTGGCGGTGGTGATGGCGGTATCGGTGGTGGCTGCGGCGGTGGCGGCGGCGGCGGCGGCGGCGGCGGCGATGGTGGTTGTGGTGGTGAAGGAGCAGGAGATAAATAGAAGACAAATCCTGTTTCCAGTAATAAAATATACGCAGAAAAACATTCTTTTTTTATACACACGTATTTAAATCTGATTGGCTGCTATTTTTGGCATGACGTTATTCATCTATTTATGTTATAAATAGTCACGTGACCAAAATCATTGGTCAAATAAATCTTCTGTCTGATTGGTTACATTCAGTCCGTAAGAAAAGACCAACTGCTGTTAGATTGGACAATGTCATTTCTAAATTTAGATCAGCGCATGCGTATGATGTATCGCACTGGTGACCTCAGTCATTTGGTGATTGGACGTCAAAGAGTAAACATCATTACGCAGTAAGTTGAGTTTATATTTCGAGTACAGTATTTTCAATGAAGAATGTTTAATAGAAATAGAGCGTTTATGCACTAGTGATTTTTAGTCCGTATTCATAAAGAGCGCCTTAAAACATTTCGTACGATACCAAACATGACCGGGTTATATTGACTAATAAAGGCGTAAATAAACATTTTACGCTTGAGTGATTTTACTTCATATCTCGTGTCCTATCCGAGTCAGCGATACAAAAATATACATTTTCTGAATTTAGTGAGTAATACCTTTCGTTCGATACAGGTATTGATAAGATCGGTCCGTTGGTTGGGGAGAATAAATGAATTTCACGCACGAGTGACTTAACATCCGGTTTGATCACGTAAGTAAAATGTACTCGTCAAGACCTTCAATTTGATACCAAACAAGACTATGTTTCGTTCATAAACGAAAAAGTTATGCGCGTTTTTCCGCATGAGTGATTTTGTCTGCCATATTCAAACTCTCCTATCTCAGAAACGGTAAGAGATAGATCCATATAATAATACATTTTCTGTATCTACTCGTAGAGATCTTTCAAACGGTATATACATTTCACGGTTTTATGGACTTTAAAAAATTGGTTTAAAAATCGCTAAAGGGCCATAACTCGAGAACGGCTTAAAATCGAATCGAGAACCTAGGGTTTATTTTGAAGCATTTGGTAAGGTCTATCAAATGAAACAAATATCTTGAAAATCGATATCGTAAAGTGTTGCATAAAAGACAAAAAAGGCGTTTTTTATGTCAAAATTTATCCAGTTATCCTTCTCCACTTTTCATTGGTTAATGAAAAAGAGTGGGTTCAAAACGAGGCTGTCTATTGTTAGACGTCATCGTTTTTCAATTTCATTGGCTGATCAAAAATAGCAATACCGGTTTAAACCTGTCGTAAATTGTCATAAATAGTTTGATAGGCGAGGAGTAAAGACTGGGGTAAGCTTATTTTAGTTATTTTAATGTTTTTTACGCATGAGTGATTTCACTCTCGGTTTAACAGTACGAGCTCGTAGCATTTGTCAAGACCTTTCGTTTGATATGCAACATGCCTATGTTATGTCCAGTAACAAAAAAGTTATACGTATTTATATGCATGAGTGATTTTGTTTACCATATTCAAACTCTCCTATCTCAAAAACGGTAAGAGATAGATCCATATAATAATACATTTTCTGTATCTACTCGCAGAGATCTTTCAAACGGCATATAAATCTAACGGTTTTATGGACTTTTAAAAATTGGTTTTTACGCATGAGTGATTTTGACTTCCAGTATGAACTTTATTATCGCCAGCGTCAGAATGTACTCGTCAAGACCTTCAATTTGATACCAAACATGACTATGTTTCGTTCATAAACGAAAAAGTTATGCGCGTTTTTCCGCATGAGTGATTTTGTCTGCCATATCCAAACTCTCCTATCTCAGAAATAGTAAGAGATAGATCCATATAATAATACATTTTCTGTATCTACTCGCAGAGATCTTTCAAACAACATATAAATCTAAGGGTTTTATGAACTTTGAAAAATTGGTTTAAAAATCGCTAATTGGCCATAACTCGAGAACGGCTAAAAATCGAATCGAGAACCTAGGGTTTATTTTGAAGCATTCTGTCAGGTCTATCATTGATGCGTTGTAAAAATAAACCATCTTCATTGGTCCATATTTCAATTAATTCATCCCCTCCGGTTTATCAACCGTAACAGAAAAGGTCCGTCAATTCTATTAATCTTTTGTGATTAATGAAAAGCTATATTTAGTAACGAAGGATAAAGGGTTTTTGTTCAACATAGTTCCGCTAGGTATTGTAAATCTAGACTAAGTGGCGACTGTACTTGACGGTCGCTGCGTTTGAAAGGATAATAGATTCTTTTGTGATTAATAAAAAGTTATATTTAGTAACGAAGGACAAAGGGTTTTTGTTCAACATAGTGCCGCTAGGTATTGTGAATCTAGACTGAGCGGCGACTGTACTTAATGCCTTTTTCTTTCATTGACACCCGCTTGGGGCTGATGAAATAGCTCCTGGTGGTTGTGAAATACCGCGACTAAAAATAGATCATGCGCAGTCTACAAGAACGTTACGCTATGACAGTCATTTCCTTACTAAATGTAGGTAAGTAAACGAGTTATATTTGTATCAATATTATTTTGAACCTATTAAAAAACTATTTTTTATAAATTAAAATGTTAAGTACGTATCTATTTACAAACATTTCTTTTATCTGTCATGATGGTAATTATCTCTCCGTCTAGGGCCGAGGACCTGACCCTCAATGTCCGCGATTCAAGCCCTAAATCGTGTATACGAGTCAGCTCCGTATACTTCCGGGAGATTAAAAATAGAACGATAATGTCATTCTAAAAATAGAACGATGTCATTCTTAAAATAGAACGATAATGTCATTCTAAAAATAGAATCCAATATGGCGTCGCGCATGCGCAGTCGTGCCCCCAAAGAGACCCCTATACTACTTGCAGCATATATCAATTTTGCCGCTGTTTTTTTCCCTCGTTCTTTAGGGATTTTTTATGTGTTTTCTCCCTCTATTTTGTGCTAATGTTATGATTAACATACGTACCGTTTAAAATGTTGACCACAAAACAGCAAAAAAAATGTTAAAATAAAATTAAATGTAATGAAATCAAAGTTCTTAATTATGACTTTGAAACTGAGTTTTATTATTTATCGTTCTTGAAAGGTCCAGTTCTTCTCAAAATGTCCTGATGATGGAATGTATGCATCTCGTCTACGTTCTAAGGGTAATTTATTTATATCTTTCACATTAAGCTATTTTTTAAGTTTTCATCATAAATTTACATTAAATATCCTAAATGTTATTTGAATTCAGTAAATTCAAGGAACTAAACACAATGTAATATACATTCCTGGTTTTCATCTGGTATGAACAGATAATGATATTAGTGGAACAAAATGGACAAAAACAATCCCTATTTCGACTAAGTATTTTTATTATAAAAGTACCTCCCAAAGTCAGATTTACATTAATAATCGGTTTTAACAACATTTAAGTTTAAGTTTAATTAGTATACTGGATGTAATGATCGAAACTTCAGATCTCACTGTTCTTGGAATCGCCGGACGGTTGTTAAAGGATGAGCAATCCTCGTCTACAAGTACTGGGTCAAGACAGAGGCACGTCACGGAGAGAGGCGTTCTATTTACAGTACCAGAACATTTAAACATGATGGACCCTCACAAAAGAATGGCGTCTTTCGCTAATATGAACATCTTGTATAAAACTTTGCTATCCCTGGACGATGTTGTACAGGCAGGATTCTTCTTTACAGGTAAATAGACGTTTTATTAGACGAAGTATTTAACTAACTTGAAATGCAACTTGTTTAGTAGCATATCAACGACTCACATGCATGCATGTTGTACTCCATAAGGCATCACACCTTCAATTTCTTGAAAGAGATATAACAAAAGCCAATGAGTACCATGTTATCAAATGTATTAATAAATGAAATGTCTAGACATACCCAAAGACACTTTCTGTATCACAAACAGTGTGTAAAAATACATAACTAGTAAAAAGGATTTTTCCATGATTGACGGGATAGAAATAATTATATTGATAACATGAAAATCTGTCATATTTTAAATTCAACTTGGATTTGGAATATGTCTTCATTTCATTTGCTATATTTTTCATGTTCCGTTAAATTTTATTTGATTTTCCATTAAAATTTTGTTGCTTATCTGGAGGTGTGATGTTCAAATATTATTTCTGCTCTTTTAAATACTAGTATATATATGCTCATTTTAACATGTTACTCCATACACATTATCTTACTAACTATCAATTTCATCTATTACATAGTTATCCACTTACTCTGCTTTATTTTGCGCGGGGTTGGGGGAAGGAAGGGGGTCGGGCACAATCCATCAAATTTAGCTTTTACCTTTACGTTTAGCGCTTGGGTCTATCGCAAGAATCTATAATTGCAGAAAATTTTTGTTATAATTGAACAACTGCTTTTACAGCAAGAGCTAAGTTTATCTATTAATGTGAATAAATTTTCTATCATTTTCTATGTCAATGTTTCGATTTATAAGGCGCTGGTGATAGTGTGCGATGTTATTATTGCGGAGCGGGCTTTAAGAACTGGAAGAGAAGTGATGACCCGTGGGTAGTGCATGCCCGGCATGCCCCTCATTGCATGCATGTTATACTTACAAAAGGGGAGGAGTTTGTAGAAAAGGTATCAAAAAAGCATGATTTGAAAACAAGAATGCTTGTAAATAATTTGTTAAAGATTGGCGCATTAACTCACATAAGCGATACATTTTGGAATTAAGATGTGATCGACTTTTGGCATGTATATAATATTATGATAAAACCATATTAATTCACGTCAATTTACGTTAGTGATTATACTTATGAATTATATACACAAACATGTACTAAGTTTTGGTTGGAAATCGTTTTTTCTATTAGTATATTTTTATTATAATTATTATTTGTCTTGATTTTGAGTTTTATCAATTTTTTAAGCGACGAGGCAACTGTTATGCATTCTTTGTCAAATGTAGATCCCAGCCAATTTGCTATCGAACCAGCATAATTTATGTAATTATAGAACCATGCTTTTGTATTTTTTTTATTATCGCCAGAAACTTGCTGATAGAAATGGAAATAGGGAAGTGAATCCAACGTTTTTGCCTGCTGAAAATGCGGGTAAATATGTTTTGTAATAGAACACATTAAATGCTATGGTGAAACATAACTTTAAAAAAATGTCAGAAACGTAAAACATATTTCAATCTTAAATTTCAAGTCTGAAATGATTGTTTCATGAGAGATTTTAACATGAATATATTAGGCTAAGATTACATACCGTGAATCATTATTTAAAATAATAATTGGACACTAAATATTCTATGCTTTTTGACCAAACACAACAAAAGAACATTGTTGATTTGTAAAGTATTTTTGCATTTCTTGTAGGCAATAGGAAGAGACCACGTGAGCCAGAACAAGAACGAGAAGGTAATTTTACTTTGACATCATGTGATATGAATTCTCTATTGCCTTCTAATTTTTAACTTTTTTATGTTTCTTTTTTATGATGTCCATTATCTTGGTATTTTTCTTGGTAATTGTCATATAGATCTTAGACTTCTCCCCTTTTTTTTGTGTTTCGTGAATTTCAGAACTATCTTCATCTTCTTTTTATTCTTCTCCCTCCTAAATATCTACAATATTTTCATCTATTCTCCTCTCATAAATACAACTTTAGCATCTACAGACAATTTATTAACTGTTTCATAGTATGGTAAAGTTAAAACAATGGCCGTATTGATAACTGATAATTGAACATAAAATTTATCGTAAATATTCCAAGTCGAGACAAATCAAATATTCCTATAATTGCATTTTGATTTTGAACAAACCGTTGTCACTTAACACAAACATCGTAAAACTATCGTATTTCTTTAAAAATGTCTATATGCTGTAACATGCATAGCACTAAATAAACTTTCTATTCTGTTCTGTGAAAATAGCTAGATTTTTTTACCAAAGAAATCATTCAAAATATAAAAGACATTATTGTTTAATTGTTGCACTTGCAGAGATGACCAAGGTATTAAGAGTGGGTGGCATCAATGATAGAGAAGGCACTGATAGAAGTCGGTCAGAAAACACGATCGCATTCCCTTCCCCAGGTAATTTAATTAAGTTAATAAATTGCTAATCATTCAAGTCACAATTATACAGAAATTATTATGAATTTGAATTCTGACATAAATCTTTAAATCGGTTTTGACAAAGACATGTGATTTATTAGATAATGTTAAGTGTAACTAGATAAGTACGCTATTAATTAGAGCTACATATATCGCCGTGTATTTGCGAAATATGTGCGGAATAAACATACTACAATATCATTCTTCAAGAAATCTTGATTATACTTAACCATTTGGTTTATTGGTTTTATATTCAGTAAGCCGCCAGCAGGGTCAATCTTACCAAGCCAGGGGTCGGGGGCAATCGGTCGGCCAGGTTTGTCACAATTCTTTGAATATTATATTAAATTTGTTAGTAGTTATTTCTGGTCAATGGTAGCATACCTCAAGCGTTTGATTGTGAAGTATGTGTGTTTCGTCATTTTTGTGAACATAATTGTGATATAATCAAAGTGCTGCAGCACTGAATGCGACGGACATGCAACCGGAGAGACATTAAGGCTTCTTTTAGAAAAAAAAAACAAAAACAAAACACAAAATATATAACAGAGAAAATTTGTTCCATACAAGTTCGAGATTTGTAGAGCAATATATTTTGTGTCCCAAATTGATATAATTCAGATTTTCTACTTTCAAGCACTTAAATACAGAATGAAATTTATGCCTAAAAACTCTGGTCAAACTTGTAAATCAGTGTCCTTATCGATTTATTCTAAGAAATGATATGTAAATAGAAAAAAAAACTATCAACGAAATATTTCTAGAATAAATCCAGGCAAATAAACTTCAAACATAATACATTATACATTTGAGAATGCTATTTAGAATTGCTTCGTGTTATATCATAGTGGGCATACAGACAATAAAATATAAGTCATTTGTATTTTTATTTCTCTTGGATATGTCTCATTAAAAAAAAATGGTTAAAATCATCAGCAATTAATAGTGTATTTCTTAGATTTTTTTATTTACAAGGTAAAGATGTAGAGGCCAGAGCACATCGTTTTTATTTTAATTTAAATGTCACTTAAGCACTACAGTGTTTAGTTGTCCTTTTCAACTTCACACTAAATTCCATTTTCAACTTGTTTGCTTCTTACAATTGTATAGAATTTCTTAAAGTATTGCATGTAATCCGCTGGTTTATTAATTACATGTTTAATGTGTACTTCCTAATCGCCTGTCCAAAAATCAGAACCGGTGAAGCAGAATCTATTTTTAGAATAGCGAAGGTTAACTCATATCATGACCTAGTAAAATATGTAAACAAACCACAAGAATCGGAAGTAGAATATTATAACTTCCTTACCATGAAAGACTACATGGCGGTAAAGTGTCTTACATGCATTTTCAAAAAATAGATATTTATACTAGCCATTGTACTGTATCTAATATATTAATCACTGCTGAATATTCAGCTAAACCCGCGGTATGAGTCACGAAAATAGTTCTTCTTTTATTAATGCGCGAGTTATCCTTGAGTCAGGAAAACTTTTGATTTGTTAATAATAATGTTTTGTATAATGTAGAAATATTTATTTCCTACTAATAATGTCTTGGAACTCAGAGGTTACACCTTTATTGTAGTATAATTTGCTGTCCTACTTTTTCGACAGCGGTAAATCGTTTCAGCAGTAATTTGCATATTGCGCAATAATACTACGGGACTACAACGTTTTTATCAATAATATACGTTCATATTTTAACTTGGATAACTTAATTTGAAATTGAAAAGGCTAAATATGGAAGACATTAAGATATCCAGACAAAGTATGGGAGTTTTGAAGGATCAAATTCATGAACTATTTCTTGGGCTGTTAATTGGTTTAGGACACATTGCGCGAGTGTAGCCAACGAAATCCCATGGGTAGATGACTTAGCTCTGAACGCGCCTGAGGGCGCGTCCGTCGCAAAAATCGGCTAAGTAAAAATTAAAATGATATGCAATAAAGATATGAACTTGGCAATCGAGAAGATATCAGATATGATAAATTCATAAAAGTGGTTTTCTCTTTACAAACTTCCTATAAATGTTTTTTCTCTCTTTTTTCTTATTGAAATTTAAGATTAATTTAAAACTTTTTACTTACATGCACACACACACACACACACACACTATATATATATATATATATAATATATATATATATATATATATATATATATATATATATATATATATATATATATATATATATATATATATATATATATATATATATAATCAATTATTTTAACTCGTTTGAAAGTATTTCAGTTATGTTTTTTTCAGGTAGAATGTGATAGATGCCAAATGCTCGGACATATTTCCGCAGGCTTTGTGTCAGTAAATGATCGCACATACAGATGTGAGTCATGCTGCAAACGTTTCCAGGACTGAAACGAGTTTACAAGTAGAGGAGAGAAAAAAAATTGTACATATGTATATAATTAAGATATATAGGCTATATTGGATACTAAAATGCATATGTTTAAATTGACATAATCATCAATGATTATTTAATGATATTCAATTCCGCTTAAGCAAACAATGCGCTAGGGGGCGTGGATAAGTAATGATATTTTGTATCATCTTTTCCATGAATGGTCTCAACAAAACCGAGTCCAGAATATCACGAACAGAAATATTTTTTTCATTACTTGTGTATATTCCTGCAATCTTTTTTTTTGTTTCCTCAAATTCATTTCACGAACAAAGACCGCAAACGGTGTACATTTTTTTAATGCTAATGATACCATTTACTAGTACATTAGTACTTTATATATACTTATGAATTACTCAATAAATTACATACATGTGTTTTCTTTTTCTTTTTTTTCCCACACATTTTCATTTACTGCAATCGCATCTTCTCGGCCCTTTCCGTTAAACATGAATAATGGCAGAGATGTTCCGGTTGTCTAGCCGGACATTATCAGATCTAATCGCAAAGCCAAAAAAAAAAAAAAAAAAAAGAGAGAAAAAGTAACGTTATCATTTTATAAACAGAAAATTAGTAAATAGTTATTTCCTTGTACCACTCACTGAAAAATCCCGTATTAATAGCACAAATAAAAAAAACCTTAAATATTCTATTTTTATGATTATGATTACAATTTATTTTGTTTGATGGGAATTTATAATATTTTGTATAGCTATATATTTTCGTTTAAATAGCAAAGACTTAGTTCGTATACGTGTTTTTTTTGTTTGTTTTTTTTCATGAATAATGAATGTTGATCTATGTATTGTTTTAAAGTGGAGTTATTTTATTGGTGTACATTATAAATTGGCTAATATTGTTAAATTTTTGGTCATTTCAAGCACGGATGTAATATAATTTATCGTTGTTTCGCTGTTTATGCAAGTAAGTTACCTATGTAGGCGGCGCTTTTACATGAAATGTATTACGTATGCGCTAAATATATATGAAATGAAGGTTAAATGGTTAAATACATGAAACTAATAAGTTAATTAAGTGGTGATGAGTAATACAAGTAGCACAACATCATAATGGAAAAACCCATCTATTTTTAGATATATGTAAAGTGGCATAAGCCATTTATATAAATACTTAAATGTTTGATGAAATAAGCATTACAGATGAAATAAGCATTACAAATGAACTTGGTATAAAACTGTAATTCAAGATATTTTTTCAAGTCCTGCTTCGACGAGAAAAGGTAGAGGTAAGGTGAAATTTACTTAATAGGTCAATGAAAATCAGCCTGGGCCCGTATTCAATATACATCTTAAGATTTTCTTATTTATAAGGTCATATTTAAGGATAAGATCATCTTAAGTTTATTGAATACGGCCCCTAGAGTATTTTAATTATACCTACCCACGGTTGTATGTACAAACTACCGCTCCCACCCACGGGTGCTTCGACCTTATTCTTTTTAATTGTGTGTTAAATTGATTGTAATAAAATATCTAGTTTCGAAACTTACACGGTTTAGATTTGACCTAAATATGTTTTGGTTGCTAATGTCGATACATGTATATTAAAATTAGAAAATACTAATTGAACGTTTTTGTTACTGACAAATCAATGTCATGAGCACTATGTACATATACTACGCGATCTGGGAAAATAATACCTTGCTTCTACGAGATTCTGACCCAGAACGAAAATATCTCAGAATCTAGGCTTTGGCACGTCAATATATTTTGACTAGATCAGCACCTACAGTACATAGAGGATATTCAAGTTTTTTCTATAAATACATGATTTATTTTCATTGAGTGGTATGAAAATAAATATTTCATGAGTGGCGGTAGCCACGAGTGAAATATGGTAATTTTCATGCCACAAGATGAAAATAAATCATGTATTTATAGAAAAAACTTGAATTTTCTGTTTATTATATACATTTTTCTCTTTTTTGATATTAAAATTTGAAAGATTTTCCTGTACTGGCAGAATTTAAAAGAAAGTAGTCCGGCAAGACACCAGTGAAAATACGGAAAATATGTTTCACTGCAGTGAAAAATAAATTTTTACAGTGAAAATACGGAAAATGAAAATACGCATTTTATTTCATCAATATTTCTCAATATTTCATTTATAAGTATATAATAAATATAAATATTATTGAGATTTACTTTGAAAATTCTAATCGAGTCTGCAATTTTCATGTAATTTTGTTGTCTAATTAATGCTTCCGAGGGATCACTTTTTTCCCATATTTTTGTTATATTATTTACAATTTATAATTATATAAATTTTTATTATGAGGTAAATGTTTATTTAAAGAAAACCGAGATTCAATAAACTGTATTTACTTCAGGATTTCCCAATTCTGATAATAGCTGGGATTTTCCGCGTACTATTAATACACTGTTACTAAATATAGGTTCGGATGGGTTTTTCAGCTGCTATTTTTAGTAATCCTAGCGTTGCGTTGTCACTGGTTTTGTAAGATATTTTGCGTTGCAAATGTTATCGAATTACATACTCATTCGCCTTCACCATTATTTCTAGACATTTCAATCCGACATGTCGGAAAGCAGCAGCGATGTCGTCGTTTCTCAGCAGAAATCTGCAAGACCGCCACCAATAGCTCTTGGAATAAACGTGGAAAAGCCGAAATTTCCGCAATATGCAGTCTACTCGAAGAGAATGGAATCTTTCGAGTCTTGGCCAGAATACATCCCAGTAAAGAAAGATGATCTTGTCGAAGCAGGGCTTGTGTACACAGGTGAGTTGAAAAAATGATTAATTTTAATTTGATATGGAAATTCCATATTTTTTGGAAACAAAAATTGGGGGATTTTGCTGACCAGGTCAAAGAAGTCTGTAATTGACTGAATGAATAAACTTAATAAATGAAATGGTAATTGAGCAAAATTTTAATATATATCACTGATATATATTTTTTAGTGCTAATGTTGTCAGTACTTTAAAGATATTAGTCATGCATTTAAAGAATATTACAGTAGGCCTACACTACAGAATAGACACAGTACAGTACTGTAGTGATGTAAGAAGGTCACTACTACAGTACATGTATTCACATAATTATTATTAAGTGATTAGGTAATTATAAGTGTGAATTTACTTAGAAGAAATACATAATGATAGATCTAGTTTGAAACTTTAAAAGAGAATTATTTTTGGCATTTATAATGTATACATCTTTATGATACGTGATAATTTTCAATTATATACCGGTGTACAATACATAGAAGATAAATGTTCTCTTGACTTGGGGTTCAGATTAAAAAAGAAATACATGTAGACTGTACTGTACTACAGTACTGTTCTGTGTGGTGTATAAAATAAAATGGAAATAGGATAGGTATATCTGAGTTGTAATAGGACATTCTTTTGAGTTATGATTACAGTACTGAGTGATCTGAAACAAATTGATCATAAGGGGAATCTGGAAGTCTACTCTCTCGTGATATAAATAGAAACATGTCATGACGGAAACATAAGGCTACTAATTATAGATTTGGGAAGAATTAGTTAAAAAAAAACTCAGTATATAAATAGAAATATAATAGAATTGAGTTATTGACAAGTTTAAACAAGTTTTAATAAATCAAAAGAATTGATTATTACAATTAATATACATGTACACCAGGACAAAAAAATGTCCCAGATATACATGTAGATGAGTGTAGAAAGGGAATCTTATGGTGTTTCAATTACATTTCATTTGTTGGAAAAACATTACCAATTATTGTCAGAATGTTTTATCAATTTTTAACTTAAAAAATTTTTGTCAACAGGAGTTGGTGATAGTGTAAGATGTTACTTCTGTGGTGGTGGGCTGAGGAATTGGGAACAGGATGATGTACCAATGGAGGAACATGGAAAATGGTATCCAAAATGTCCACATGTCATGTTAGTTAAAGGTCAGGCATATATTGAGAGACTTCAGCGTGGAGAAAAACCAGAGGAACCATTGCCAGCACAGGTATATAAAACTTATTTACAACTTGGAACATTGCCAGTGAATGACATTGAAAAATTGTCTTTGAAATTGTATCATTTTGGAGAAATTTGATCATTATGATATGGAAGCAAGCTTTGAGCAATGATATGGAAGCAAGCTTTGAGCAACAATTGTTACAGATTTAGTTAAAAATGTTATGATCATTGGACAAAATGTAAAAATAAAAATCCTTAAATTCCGATGTACCATTTTTCTTGAATAAAAACTTGAAAATAGCCATTTAATAGATAGTGCACTTAATGAATGAATTCAAATGAGGTTAGTCATAAACTGAGGCTACTGGAATGTGAATTAAATAATTATTTCAAATCTACATGCGCTTTATTTTTATTCAGACGGATTCTGCTTGTGCAGCCCCAAACCATCTTGACTCTGTTGCTGCTTTAAGTTGTATTGAAAATGGTTACTCTGAAGAAATGGTTCAGAAAGCCATTAATACTTATATTGATCGGCACGGTAAGTGCTTTCTTTATTTACTTGGTAATTAAGACTTATAAGAATGTAACAAAATTTAAGTGAAGTTTAATATACCTTATCGAAAAAAAATCTAATTACCTCCCATTATTTATATGAAATGTTAAATTCTGTAATATCTTTACAAATAATTGATTTTGAAACTTACAATATTGATAAATTTCCATTTCATCATCAGATTTATGATATAAAACCATGAATAAATTTGCGTTACAGGATCAAGAAAAAACTGTGACTAGAAATTCAATACGATTATATGATATGATAATAATAGTTGAAAACTGTTTATTTCTTTCATTTTTCTTGCCCATTAATACTATTGTTACATTTTTTATTTTACAGGTAATTCAGACTTTAAAGCTGTACATTTGTGTGAAATTTTGATGGATCTTGAGGACGAAGTTGATCAACTCTCATTAACTGTGTCAGACTCGCACAATGTTGTAGATTCTAGAAATCATGTACCTACAGTAGAGGAACAACTGGAGTCAGAAGAATTACAATCAGCAGGTAAAAACAGTTTGAAAAAAAAATGTGATCCCTAGGAAGCATAAATCACAACAAAATTACATGAAAATTGCAAAACATAGTTTGATTGAATCTGCACATGAGGGATAATAAAAAATTGCAACATCCCTAATGCCCCCTAGCAACTGGCTTGAGCAGTACTCAATTTTCAACACTGAAAAGTGCTGGGTTCAATGATCCCAAAGGACCAGAAAATATATAACAACACAACAATTGATATTGTGCCTTGCTTCCCTTTAGCTGCTTGTATGTTACCTAGCAACAGGTATACATGTACTGTTTTTCATAAAAAAAATAATTATTGATTTTGTTTGTTAAAACTGTACAGTTATACTTATTGTTATCAAATATGAAACTATTTTCACAAATTGAAAATGCATATCATAAATACTAAATGAATAACTATATTTATTCTCAAGTTCAACATGGTTATTTAAATGAATTTCTTTTCTTGTATTTTCAGAGGATTTTGAAACATTGAAAGAAGAAAATCAGAAGTTGAAAGAAAACCAGATGTGTAAGATATGTTTAGACAAGAAGGCAGATGTAATATTTCTGCCATGCGGACATATGGTGAGCTGTCCCCAATGTGCACCAGCACTTTCCAAATGCCCAATTTGCAGAAAAGTTATTAATGGACATATTAAAGCTTTTTTCGCTGTGACTAGCAATAGCGTATCGTCTTCAAGTGAGTGCAAATGACAGTAATTTGACTTATGTCAGTCACAACCCTTTATGTAGTGGAAATACAAAAAAAGAAAAAATATTTAAAATGACAATTAGACTCAAATTGTAATGTTAAGGCTTATAAAGATATCATAAGCAAGTAGTAGAAATCCAAGTTCAAACTTGAAGAAAATTTCTACATCAATGTCTTCTTGACATGAATATTGTAAGCTTGCACTATTCATGCTAAGGAGGAGAAGTACATTGCAGTATATGAAAATTACTACATATATGCAATCTAATAACATTTGCAAAGTACAAGGCAAAGTAAGCATGATTATATGATTACAAAAAAGTGTCAATGACTTTGTATTTTCGTAGATTTGGTCTTGGAAATGTGCCAAATATTAAGGTCAGATGTTAAAGCTGCACGCCTCCAGATGAGCCAAAATATTTTAAGAAATTCAATCTTTAGACAAATGTATTAATATCTTAAGAAAAGTTAAAAGATTCAATATCTGATTAATTATTTACATGTTATGTGTGATTAATGACTGATTTTGCAGTATCAATCACTATAATTTTACTGCGTTACTAACGCAGTAAGAGGTATTTTTGTATATTTTGGCCTCTTTTTGGTAATTTACGTGGATTGTAAGTGCCGTTTGCAATGTGTAAATTACTTTATTTGTTCACTTCACAATATTTTACTTTGAAATACATTTTCAAAATTTCATGAAAATTAGCATGAATCTGGAGGCATGCTGCTTTAATGCTAATAATAAAAAAACCGATCTAGTCAAACATTTTCTCAATATTGTTTCGTGAAAATGGACTTGTTTGATCTCGAGTGACGTGTTCAAGGTCTGAAAGCTTCTGTGATACTTAATTGTGCATTTAATAATTATGTTTTCCTTTAAATGATTTCATTCATTTAAGGGAAAAAACGTTAAAAAAAACTTAAAAAAAACAAAACAAAAAAAACCCTAAAAAAAACTTAAAAATGACTATAAAATTAATATCTAAAAAAAAAAAGAGAGATATTAAGTAATGTCTTGATATGTAGATTCTTATGCTGTTATTTAATGCTAAATATCATTTTATAAATACATTGTTGGAATATTAATTTTAAAATATGTAACTTGAATGAATACGTAAGGATATTAATACTCTAATAAATTTGATCTAATTTGTTACTTTGAATAATTCAATTAACAATTCTATTTATAATTAATAATAATAATAAGTAAAAAATTTACCATATAATTTATCTCTTTGATAAAAATCTTTTCAGATTTCATTAATGACATTAAATTTGATTTACTATAAGCTTAGCTTTGATAACCGCAAAATATCATAGGATACTTATCGAACATTTTCTATAATTCTTTTCTGCAAAAATATGATACAGTTTTGTTTATTATTTGGCACAGTTTTTCCTCTACTGTAAACATTTTCGATCAGATAGATTATGAATGTATCATATTTTTACTATTTGTTTAAAACATTTTCATGTGTATGATTAACTATGTTATTATTTTTTGTTATATATTTTAATAAACTGAGTTGAATAAAGCTTGTTAGTAGTAGTAGTTGTTGAATTTGGGGTTATTTGGAACCGAAGCAGGCATAGATAAGGGGGGCCGGGGGGGGGGGGGTGGGAAGGTATGGGAAGGGTTTTAAATAGTTAAAATATTTGTTCTGAAATGTTTATAAAAATATAGTTTTAATACATGGATACCATTTGTTTTGTTCAGCAGCTTGTCAAGAATTAAGTAAGAATTTATTCTTTAATAAATCTGTGATGATTATTCTGAATACTTACCCCTGATGAAAGCAGTTTTACCACTTACCCTGCTTGAACTGAAAGCAAATAACATTTGCCACCAGTATAGGACCAGACTATAGTCTACACATCTGTGCAGTCTGACCAGGCTCTATACTTGTACTAGTTGATCAACTTGCATTTTTCTATCTTGGATATTTCCAAAATTGCTAATGGACAGGTCAAAATTGGACAAGTCCATTCAAAAAATTAAGCAAATTTAGAGAAAGATGTATCCAATGAAAAAATTCCTTGTAGTAAGCATGAAATGGCTACTTACAAGCCTGGGTGCCTTACAATCGAGGATATACGGTATTTTTTATATCATACATAGAAGTGTTTCCATTAAAGAATTTCTTCCCTTTTTTGCTTGTGCAGTGAAAACCATGACAAATTTCCCCTTTTGTGATGCAAGTGGGGAGGGTTTATATGATTGTTATTTGTCTATTCATGAAATATAAGTCCTATACATCAAAGTAGTGAGCATCAAGTTCCTAATACCTTATGTCCCTCTTATTTAATGAAACCTGTATAAAATGGCCACCTTTACAGCCTTTGTGATTGATGGGGGTGGGTGAAACTTCTTGCAGATTGCATGGAATACATGTACAATCAGCATTTTACATAATTATTTCCCTTTATGCACATCAATATTGAGGGTGGTTAAAATCTTGTACTAGAAATGTTTTTTTTTTCCGTACCAGTATACATAAACATGTCTAGATATCTTTGAATAAGGTGACTTCCACTTTCATACTTTTTGATGAAATTGTCAAATTTGTGCTACAATTATATTGTACTTTGGAACTTACTGAATGTAATATACCAAACATATGACCTTGCCCATTACAGTTGCCTCCCTTTTATTATAATTACTTAAGAAGACGATTAATGAGGAAGTAGTTAGAAACATAATTATTATGTGCTCTGTACTGTCAAGTAATTATAATAAAAGGGAGTCAACTGTTATGGACAGTCATGGTTTTAGTATATTACAGTTCCCTCCCTTAAAATATATATGAAGATAACTTAGCACTATCCTCTGGGGTGGGCAAAAATATGTTTTGCAACAAATTATGTTTGCATTTCATATAAATTAGTATTACCTGCATTATTTTGTGTACAAAACTGACATGATTAAAGAATAATATATTAATATCTATTCTTTTTGTTCCATTTTGTCTTTGTCATTGTATGGTTTCACATAAAAAAAAAAAAAAAAAAAAAAAAAAAACTAAGAAAATCTAACAAAAAACAAAAAAAGACACAAAAAGTGGCTATAAATTGTACATGTGTATATCTAAAATAAAAAGATATTAAGTAATGTCTTGAAACGTAGATTCTTATGCTGTTACTAAATGCTAAATGTCATTTTGTAATACATTGTTGGAATATTTATTAATTTAAAAATATGTTACTTGAATGAATACGTAAAGATATTAATACTCTTATATATTTGATCTAATTTGTTACTTTGAATAGTTCAATTAACAATCCTATTTATAATTAATAATAATAATAAGTAAAAAATTTACCATAAAATTTATCTCTTTGATAAAAATCTTTTCAGATTTCATTAATGACATTAAATTTGATTTACTATAAGCTTAGCATTGATAACAGCAAAATATCATAGGATACTTATCCTACATTTCTTTTCTGCAAAAATATGATACATTTTTTTTTTTGTTATTTGGCACAATTTTTTTTCTGTTAAAACATTTTCGATCAGATAGATTATGAATGTATCATATTTTTACTGTTCGTTTTATAACATTTTCTTGTGTAACTTGTGTATGATTCACTATTTTATTATTGTTATATATTTCAATAAAACTTATAAGTTGTTATAGTTGTTGAATTTGTGTTTATTTGGAAGCAGGCATAATTTGGAGGGGGGAGTGGGGGAGGTATGAGAAGGGTTTTTAAATAGTTAAAATATTTGTTCTGAAATGTTAATAAAGGTATAATTTTAATACATGGATACTATTTGTTTTGTTCAGCAGCTTGTCAACAATTAAGTAAGAATTCATTCTTTAATAAATCAAGAGTTGATTATGCTAATTGCATACCCTTAGTGAAAACAGTTTTACCACTTACTGTGCTTGAACTTACAGCACACAGCCTTTGCCATCAGTATATAGCCTTTGCCACCAGTATATAGCCTTTGCCACCAGTATATAGCCTTTGCCACCAGTATAGAGTCTTTGCCACCGGTAAAGTACCAGACTATAATCTGCAAATCTGTGCAGTCTGACCAGGCTCTATACTGTTAGTTGATCAATTTTTACCAAAATTGCTAATGGACAGGTCAAAATTGGACAAGTCCATTCAAGAAATTAAGCAAATTTAGAGAAAGATGTATTAGATATTGCCACCCAATGAAAAAATTTCTTGTAAGCATGAAGTGGCTACTTACAAGCCTGGGTGCCTTACAATCGAGGATATACGGTATTTTTTATATCGTACATAGATGTATTTTCATTAAAGAATTTCTTCCTTTTTGCTTGTGCAGTGAAAGCATAGTGTTTGTAAACATGAAAAATTTCCCCTTTTGTGATGCAAGTGGGGAGGGATTATATGACTGTTACTTGTCTATTCATGAAATATGTCCTATACATCAAAGTAGTGAGCATCAAGTTCTCAATACCTTATGTCCCTCTTATATAATGAAACCTATATAAAATGGCCACCTTTACAGCCCTTGTGATTGATTGGGGTGGGTGCAACTTCTTGCAGATTGCATGGAATACATGTACAATCAGCATTTGACATACTTTTGCACATCAGTATAGGGGGTGGTTAAAATCTTGTACCAGAAATGTTTTTCTGTGCCAGTATACATGTACATATGTAGATATTTTTAATTATGGTGACTTCCACTTTCATACTTTTAGATGAAATTGTCAAATATATTATACTTAACTGAATGTAATATACCATACACACAACCTTGCCCATTACAGTTGCCTCCCTTATTTCGTCTGTACTGTCAGTTAAGTAATTATAATAAAAGGGAGGCAACTGTTATGACAGTCATGATTTTAGTATATTACAGTTCCCTCCCTTTAAATATATATATGAAGATAACTTAGCACTATCCTCTGGGGTGGGCAGAAATATGTTTTGCAACAAATTTTGTTTGCATTTCATATTAATTAGTAATACCTGCATTATTTTGTGTACAACAAGAGCTGTCGGTAGGACAGCAACGCTCGACTATTCTTAGTGCTTGATAGTAAAAAAAATGCTTGATACAGTTACCTCCTCCTGTTTACAGGTTGGGGTCATGATGGTGAACAAGTGTGCAAAGTTTCAAAGCCATATGTCAATGGACTTTGAAAATATTTGAACTATTACAAAAACTTTAACGTAAATTCTAAGTCGAAAAAGGGGCATAATTCTGTCAAAATGCTTGATAGAGTTACCTCCTCCTGTTTACAGGTTGGGGTTATGATGTTGAACAAGTGTGCAAAGTTTCAAAGCCATATGTCAATGGACTTTGAAAATATTTGAACTATTACAAAAACTTTAACGTAAATTCTAAGTCGAAAAAGGGGCATAATTCTGTTAAAATGCTTGATAGAGTTACCTCCTCCTGTTGACAGGTTGGGGTCATGATGGTGAACAAGTGTGCAAAGTTTCAAAGCCATATGTCAATGGACTTTGAAAATATTTGAACTATTACAAAAACTTTAACGTAAATTCTAAGTCGAAAAAGGGGCATAATTCTGTCAAAATGCTTGATAGAGTTTGAAAATATTTGAACTATTACAAAAACATAAGTGGTTACGCCGACGCCGACGCGGACGCCGACGCTCGGGTGACTGCAATAGCTCTACTTATTCTTATCGAATAGTCGAGCTAAAAATGACATGATTTAAGAATAATATATTAATTTCAATTCTTTTTGTTCCATTTTGTCTTTGTCATACTATGTGTACCCGTTGTATGTGACAATTGACCAGTGAGCACAAATAGATGTAGATATTTGACCAGTGTTAGGCAACCTACAAACTCCCAACCTCCATTGCTAATATAATAGATATACATACATTATTGAATGTCCTCAGCTGACAATAGCAAATAAAAAAATATAGTCCTATCAAATGTTAGACAATCAAAAATACAACCAGCCTCCGTTGGCACCAGTAAAATTTGCCAAATAAAGATTTTATGCGCCAGAATTAATATATTGTAGCATTGGCACCATTGGCGAGCGACAGCGGAAACCCTGCCAGGGTCAATTTATAAAGCTATGCTTAAAATCTTTCATTGACTGAATTCTACTTTACTCCAGCGGGGGGAGGGGTAAACCTTTTTTTACCCCCTCCATTCCCAATTTTTTGCCCCTGGATAAGGAATGTGTGGGATGCATTTTGATATGTATAGATGGTTAGAAATTGCAGAAAGACAACAAATCTGTAACATTCTTATATTCACTTTTCATCAATGCACTAGAAAAAATCATTTCCATCTATTGCTGTTCTACCCTTACCCCTATTTAAGGAATTTTTTTTTTCATTTTTATCATGACATCTTTATCAACGGCTGTAATAATAACATTTTAATATATATTCAATTCTGGGCTTTCACTTGTTGACCGGAAAATTCTACACTTTATGCCAAACTAGAAAAGATAGTAAACATTTGCAGTCTAAAAAAAAATCATTACTCTTTTCTGTCACAATGCAAGGGAAGTAACTGAAATAAGAAACATTGATTTGTGTGTCACAAGTGCTGTCCCTTTATTGAAGTGCTTTAGAATATAACATTTGTTCATTTATTCACATGGCCCTGTTATGAAGAGAATATATAACTAAAAGAATGTTATTTAAATAAAATCAAACAAATACATAATATATATTTTCCCCAATATTTCAAGGGAGGTAATTCAATTGTAGTTCAGACATTTTGTTTTTTACAAATTGTTTTCTCAACTTATTTATCTGACACATCAACTGCAGAAAATATGTCCCTCTATAGTTTAATGCTAGAACACTTCTTGTTAAATGAAGAGGTCTGGGTTCAAGTCCCAGTAGGGGGTTAAACTTCTGCAGTTGTTGAATAGGTGAAAACTTTATAACAACAAAATGTATGAACTACAAGAAGTTTAATCTTATGATCATTAAAGAAAGCTGATTAATATCTTTATCACAAAGGAGTTGACTATAATCTTGAGAGAAACTATTGTGTTTTTTATCTTGACTTAATTAATAATGGCTGTTATAAGTTTTAAGGACGTGCCGGTGCTTTCTGCACAACTAATTTAAAATATTATTGTATCATAGTTTGGGGACCTTTCTGTGGAAAATGTGTCAGAGTTAAATCGTGTACATATACATGCACAGTGTGTTAACTGGAGTGCAGGTATTAGTTACCCGCACTCCAGAGCATGCCCATTGATTGGTTCATTTTTGCTGGGTTTTTTTGTATTGTGACGACAGAGAAAGGGAAAGCGACAGAAATATCATCTTCTGATGCTTGTTCATTGGTTACTTTTTTCTGGGGTTTCATATTGTGGTATCAGGGAAGGTGTTTTTATGTTGGACTATGATACAAAAGAGAAAGAACATCAAAACACACGGCAATCTGATTCATACTCAGGGGCTACGCCCCCTTGTACAAATCAGATAGTCTCGTGTTTCGATGCTCTTTCTATTACTTATACTGCATTAAACTTCCCTATAACATTGCTGCTTGGTTGTCTTTCATTTTTCTTATGAAATTATTTTCATTTATCTCTTATTTTTTTAGGGACTTGGGAGCCACATAATATATTTGACTAATTTAATATATTTAGCCTCTTAGAAACTTTTGGATGGACCCAAGCTTCACTAAACTTGGTTTGCTTGCTTTTTACGACAATTATAACATATTTGATCATATCTTGATGGCCAGTCCAACTTATCCGCTTCCCTGAATAACTAGTCAGTTATTACCAAATTCTTGGCAAGTGGCCAACTACTTATTCCACATTATATCTGGATCAGCTGTTAGTATCGAGAATTATGGAAGTGTAGTATTTAGTACACATCTTTCAGGGTTCCTAACTTTATCTGCTGACCTTAGTCCTCTCATTTGTGTGACCTTAACCTTGGAGCTAGGTGACTAGGTCTTTGGCATGACACACTGTCTCATCATGCTTCAAATTTATGCCAAGTAATTTTAAAAACCTTTGATGCATGACAAACAAGGTTTTCAAACACAAGCAAACACAGACTAGGTAACTATATGCCCCCTTGCTATTATGGCATTGGGCATAAAAAATATATTAAGGTCATTTGATCATGACATTTTTCTATTTGAACAGGGTGAGGGCATGGTTCATTAAAACTGAAGTTGTATTTTTGAAGGAATAAAAAAAGTTTTATTGGTCTATAATGATATGACTGCCTGTCATTATAATTCAATGGTAACAATGTTTATAAAAACATTTAGGCAGTCTGAAGGACAGCTAAATAAGCAGACATGATGTGTACTTCTTGACCTTTAACAAACCATAACCTTGAAAGAAATTATTGTGCCAAGTTATTTAAAATTTTCCATAAAGTCAAAATGTTATGGAGAACATTTAACCTTGACCTTGGGGGTAGCAACTTGGATGTTGGGTTCTGCACATCTTGTCATAATGGTGATGACTTTTAACACTTGACCTTCAAGTGTGACCTTGACCTTCGAGGTAGCAACCCAATCATTGTGCTCTGCATATCATCACATAATGGTGATCACTTGTACCAAGTTATTTCAAATTTTTTTCAGCAGTTTAAATATTATGGAGCAGACACAACATGTACACTTTTTACACTTGACCTTTAAGTATGACCTTGACCTTGGATATAGCCACCCAATTATTGCGCTCTGCACATCGTCTCTTAATGGTGATCACTTGTGCCAAGTTATTTAAAAAAAAATTCTGCATTTTAAAAGTAATTAAGCAGACATAAATGTAGACTTTTTAACACTTGACCTTTAAGTGTGATTTTGACCTTGGGGGTAGCAACCCAATTCTTGCATTCTGCACATTGTCTCATAGTAGTGAACATTTGCACCAAGTTATTTCAAATTTTTTTTAGCAGTTCAAAAAATATGAAGCGGACACAAAATGTACACTTTTAACACATGACCTTCAAATGTGACCTTGACCTTGGGGTAGCAACCCAATTATTGCACTCTGCACAGCGTCTCTAAATGGTGTCCAGTGATGACTTGCGTTAAGTTCTTTCAAAAACATTTCAGCGGTTTATAAGTTATGGAGTGGACATGAAATGTAGACTTTTTAACACTTGACCTTTAAGTGTGACCTTGATCCTGGGGGTAGCTACCAATAATGGTGATCACTTTTACCAAGTTATTTAAAAAAAAAAATTCAGCGGTTTAAAAGTTATGGAGCAGCGGACAGACTGCCATACGGACAGACAGAGGCCATTCCTATAATCCCCGATGGGTCTGCCTATTTATTAAGTACATTAAAGATATACGGATAAATGTTTACTCACATTAAATCAAGATAGAAAATAACAATTAATAATAATAAATATTTCATATTTATTTCCATCATAATTCTACAACAATAATGTCTATTAAATAAATTTAAAAAGCAAAAATATATTCCCAACAAAGCACAAAGATTTAATGGAAACTATTTTAATGGAAACAATAGTTTCCTTATTTATGCTAAACCATTGTGGGAGAATATCGCTTACCTGATGAAAATAGAACAAGAGCCACCGCCGGGCAGGGGCAACGCTCGACTTTTAACTTTCTCTAAAAGCAAACAAAGAAATGTTTGAAAAAAATCTTAACGTTTCCTTTTTATAAAATTAATCTGTCTGTCTTGTCACATAAGTTTTGTCTGTATATTTTGTATATATAAATATACTAATTTATATATATATATATATAATAGAAACACGCAATTCTATAAATAGAAAATTCTATAAATAGAAACATGCAATTCTATAAATAGATACACGTGGTGATGTCACGTGGTTGACACGTGGTGGTGTCTTTTGGTGGTGTCACGTGGTGGAGTCACGTAGTAAAGTCACATGGTGGAGTCACGTGATGGAGTTACGTCGCCAAGTCACATGGCAGTGTCACGTGATTGAGTCACATGGTTGAGTCACGTGGTTGTGTCAAGTGGTAAAGTCATGTGGTAAAGTCATGTGGTGGTGTCACGTGGTGGTGTCACGTGGTGATGATGATGATGATATATATATAATTATATATATTTATATATATATATACGCACACACGCAGTTGAGTCACATGGTGGAGTCACGTGGTGAAGTCATGTGGTGAAGTCACATGGTGGTGTCACGCGGTGGTGTCACGTGGTAGAGTCATGTTGTGGTGTCATGTGGTCAAGTGACTTGGTGGAGTCACGTGGTGGATTTACGTGGTGGAGTCATGTGGTGTCATGTGGTGGTGACACGTGGTGGTGTCACGTGGTGAAGTCATGTGTGATGATGATGATGATGATATATATATATATATATACACACACCAATAAATATCTATGGTCATTTAATGCACAAATCTGAGAAAATTCAGTAATTTAACCTTCAAGGTCAAGGTCATTAAAGAGCCCAAGTTTTTGATAAACAAAAAGGTCTTGTCTTTATGTATGTTCTGTTATAATTATATGAAGTTGATCCCTTCAATAATAGCAAAGTTACAGCCAGTTACAGCCAAAACAATGAAAATTTCAATAATTTGAACTACAAGGTCATTAATGAGTGAAGGTCAAGGTCTGTCTGGTTATTTTTAAGGGTTATCCTTGAAGATTATTATGTTCAAGTTTGAAGACAATCCATTTAGAAATAACAAAGTTACAGCCAATAACAGTATGAACAAGCAAAATTTGGACTTTTAACCTTGAAGGTCAAGGTCATTTATGGATGAAGGTCAAGGTTAGTGTGGTCTACTGAAAGGTCTTGTCCCAAGGGTTGTTGTTGTGCGACTATAGCAATACCTCTACTTTTTTTTTCAAAAAAAAAAAAGTCCAGCTAAAAATCAATCCCAAAATTTGAATACTCCTAATAAAGCTATTCAATTTACAAAAATTCTAGATATTGTAGTGGATTGGAGTAGGCAATAACAGAAAATAAACATCAGGCAGTCACAAAAGCTAACCTCTGAGTACATATCTTTTGGTATAATCATAATAATACTTGTTTCTAATAAAGATAAAGACCAGAAGATTATCCCTTGGCATTGCAAGTTTCTGTAGAGAAAATATTTCAAATTAATATTTTAAGTTTCAACATATTAATTTCAGCTCATTTAAAAAACAGCGTCTTGCAACAACATCATTTTCAACTCTGCTAAGTACTTGTGGTGTAATATGAGGAATACTACTGGCTGTGACCTGAGAAGTGCTGGAACCTGTGTCCCCTGGGTTGAGAGGCAGACACCTTAACCACTGCATGTTTTCCCATATGTAGTAAATGTAACAAAAGTGACCCCAGTGCCTGGACAATTTTAGTCCCAGGGACATAATTTGTATCACTTATGTAGAGAACCAGTTTCAATATGACATGTAGTAAAATCCTGGGTTCCATTGGGCAAGGCCATTAAAAATATAGAGAAGAAAATTTCAAAGGTCTCACCAATATGAATTTATGATAAATGACATTACTCCTTTAGGCAAGGCCCATTTTGAAGATTTTAACAAACTTGTTAAAGGGACTCCACTGAGGTTTTTTGACATGATGGGACTGAAAATATTTTTCCAGATAATTGTACTATTGATGTAGGTTTTTGTGCAAAATTTTAGATCATTCGTGCACACTTTTTTTCCAGAACGTTTAAACACTTTTCACTCAAATTAGGCTAAGAAAATCATAAAAATATGATTTTCAATTTATTTCAAAGTATATTTCTAAACTATCTTTGATATATTACTGTTTAAAGTGCCCCAGCTCCTTTATGTAAGAAATTCAAATGTTATGTTTTTAGACTTATAAACCTCAGTGGAGTCCCTTTAAGTGTTTTACTAGACAATGCTACATCTATTAGCTTTTTGGGCCTTGTAGTTATGAAGATATTTTAATGTTTTTCCTATAATAGTGACTGTGTAAATTCCAATGACCCTTGAACTTAGATACCAATTTTGATCCCAATGTCATGATTGATTTGAATAAAATTGATTGACATCAACTAGACAATGCTATGCACCAAGCTAAGCTTTAGGCGTAATGATAATTGTGGAGAAGATGGGGTATTTTTTTACATTCACACCTTTAATACTAAAGCTCCTATACAAATATAAATAATTAACACCAAAATCTAAAAATTAGTCAAAGTACTATACACCATTATAATTATCACAGTATCACATAATGAACACTTTTTTCCTCCCTCAATTGTCTGTAAATTATGCACCACTAAATGTTCAACTAGTCCATTTCCCAACTAACTCACTACCATATTCTAGTCAATCTACATGAGAGTTCTTGAACCGTCTCCGATCCAGTTGTGGAGAGTAGTGACCTTGACCCTGGAAATATATAAATTATTTCAATATATAAATTATTTCAAATATTAAACATGAATATGTAGCCCAATATTACCTGTTTAACTATTTCATGTATTTGAAGAGATATTGAAATATTAGTAGGACAGTAGATTTTCTGTTATCTTATAATAGTCATGCTACTTTAAAATACATTAAGTTTATCAAGCTGGGGCACATAACTCCTATATAACTCTGTATTCAGTATCATGCTAGTAAACTCCCCTGCACTAATTATTCTATACCGAAACTTGGCAAATGTTGGTTTTTCCCAGATTTAAATCCATAGGTACAAACAAACTTTAACCTTCAAAGCTTCACAAAACACTACCTGTCACAAAAGATTATTTAACCTGTTGCGCTAAGTATTTTCGAACCTGTAACTGTAAAAGTTTGTTTGTACCTACATATTAGCTGGGGAAAACCCCAAATATTTTTCATTCCAGAGACTACTAAGTCTATTAAGTAACTATTAAGGAACAAAAATGTTGTTTGCAAGTAATTAGTCTACTGTATGTGTGTTTTTATTGTTTTTATAAACTTTTGGTTTAATAGAAACAAGAGGGCCATGATGGCCCTGAGGTCGCTCACCTGTATATAGCCCCCCCCCCCCCCCCCCCCCCCCGGGCCAATTTTTACCCAAGGGCTTTTATTTGTTTATTTGAACAGACTTGGTAGACACCCATAAGAAGATGTTTCATGCTAAACATCTAAGTTCTAGCTCATTGGGGTTTTTAAAAGAAGATTTTTTAAGTTTTTACTATACACATATAGTTAAAAACAATGACACCCCTGGGGCAGGGCCAGTTTTGACCCCCGGGCTTTAATTTGTAGATATTTACTTATAGATGTTTCATGCTTAATATCTTAACTAAAGCTATTTGGGTTTTTTCAAAGAAGATTTTTAAGTTTTTGCTATACACATATAAGGAAAATCAATGACCCCCGGGGCGGGGTCAGTTTTGACCCCAGGGCTTTTATTTGAACATACTTGGTAGACACCAACTAGAAGATGTTTCATGCTTAATATCTTAGCTCTAGCTCTTTGGGTTCTTTAAAAGAAGATTTTTTAAGTTTTTACTATATGCATATAGGGAAAATCAATGACCCCCCAGGGCGGGGCCAATTTTGACCCCAGGGCTTTTATTTGAACAAACTTGGTAGACACTCTTTAGAAGATGTTTCATGCCAAATATCTTAGCTCTAGCTCTTTGGGTTCTTTAAAAGAAGATTTTTTAAGTTTTTACTATATGCATATAGGGAAAATCTATGACCCCCTGGGGCAGGGCCAATTTTGACCTCAGGGCTTTTATTTGAACAAACTTGGTAGACACTCATTAGAAGATGTTTCATGCTAAATATCTTAGCTCTAGCTCTTTGGGTTCTTTAAAAGAAAATTTTTTAAGTTTTTACTATATCCATATAGGGAAAATAAATGACCCCCTGGGGCGGGGCCAATTTTGACCCCAGGGCTTTTATTTGAACAAACTTGGTAGACACTCATTAGAAGATGTTTCATGCTAAATATCTTAGCTCTAGCTCTTTGGGTTCTTTAAAAGAAGATTTTTTAAGTTTTTACTATATGCATATAGGGAAAATCAATGACCCCCTGGGGCGGGGCCAATTTTGACCCCAGGGCTTTTATTTGAACAAACTTGGTAGACATTCACTAGAAGATGTTTCATGCCAAATATCTAAGCTCTAGCTCTTACAGTTCTTTAAAAGAAGATTTTTTAAGTTTTTACTATATGCATATAGGGAAAATCAATGACCCCCCTGGGCGGGGCCAATTTTGACCCCGGGGCTTTTATTTGAACAAACTTGGTAGACACTCTTTAGAAGATGTTTCATGCCAAATATCTAAGCTCTAGCTCTTACAGTTCTTTAAAAGAAGATATTTAAAGATTTTTCTTTCGGTTGCCATGGCAACCAGAGTTCTGCATGGAATTAAATTCTTTGAACAATTTTTAAAGGTGACCACCAAAGGAACATTCCTGTGAAGTTTGGATGAAATTGGCTCAGTGGTTTATGAGGAGATGTCATTTAAAGCAAAAGTTTACGGACGGACGACGGACGGACGGACGGACGGACGCCGGACGGACGCCGGACGAAAAGCGATCACAAAAGCTCACCCTGTCACTTTGTGACAGGTGAGCTAAAAAAGTACAGAACACATGGCTGTGGGGGTGATAGTAAATATTGTCAACCAATGAAGTGGTACTGGTACCTGGCAATTCCCGTACGAAAAAGATAGCAGGATTCCGCCTAATATAAGCAGGAAAACGCTTAAAATTTCCGTGTATACAAGATTTTCCTGCTAATTTAAGACGGACACGGAATTTTGTAAAAAATCCTGCTAAGCAATTTCATATTCCGCCTAAGGCTTAGGCGGAAAATATGGGATGAGCCATAATTTAGGCGGGTTTTAGGACTTAGAATTTTGTCAGTTATTTGTTAACAGGAATTATGTACTTAGACTTTTTTTGTTAACCAGAAATTGAACTTAGAAATTTTTACTAGACAGATTTTCTGAATTAAGAGAAATTTCTGCAGAAGACAGGTAAATTATAAATCGAATAAGTGATCAACAATTATTTTGCTGCTTTTATTCATTGTTAATTTTCAAAACTAAAATATTGTTTGTACAAACATAAATATACATAATCATTAATTGATAAAAAAAAAACTCCACTACAAAACTAAAACTTAGAACATATATAATGATTTTGTGGTGACTTTTGCATAGAATATATTTCACAAAGTGTGTTAAATTTGGGTATGAAACTTAACTCATATATTAAGCTTTTTAATGTAATATAATTAAATGAGTAATATCCCTGAAAATTTCTTATCAACAGAATAAATAAATAAATACTGCCTCTAGTAACCACTCTACTATGATTTAACACCACAGACCTGATAACACACAGATCAGATCGTAAATTCTGCTACAGTCCAGACTGTTCCATGTGATTTATTTGGGGGGAAGCAACAGTTACTTTGTACATTTTATATGAAGAGTCTGTTAAGAAGGACTTTGCAAAGTTTTTTTAAAAATATTTATTATGAATTTTGGATTCTTTTTCCATTTATTTTTTGGTATGTTTATATAATTGTGAAAATAAAACGATGGGTTGGATTATCCCTGTTTACCATCATATCATGGACTTGTCCATAATTTGAAATCTAGCTAGGAAATATGGGTCAGCAGAAGCTGAGACAGTGGAAATAAAGCAAATAACAAGGATTTTATTGATAGTTAAAAATTGTGGTGATAATATATAAGCAATTTTTTGAGATAATATTTTTGTTTAAAGTGTAAGGATTGAATATTTTTGAATTTTTCAAAAGAAAAAAAATTAAGACTTAGCCTTGTGAATGAAAATGACAATAATCTGGATATGCTCAGTTGTAAAGGAATTTTGAATGCCACATTATGACCTTGGACAAGAAGATAAATACCAATATCATAAAAATTCAGGTAAGTAACTTTTGGATACATTTGAACAATAAAAATATATTTCAAATATATTAAATAATTTTGCATTAAGTTTGAGAGTAAATTTGTAACACTAAGGTTGGTTGTAATGAATTATAGTTTAAATGCATGTATAATTATAACTGCATACAATGACAAGAAACAATAATATAAGATATTAGTGGTGGCAGTGTTTTACTGATGACTGTTTGTGTTTCAGGATATGTCTCAAACTGGTGTAAAAAGAATGGGAGAGGAGGAGACAAGGATATCAACGATGCCGCATAACTCAAAGCAGATCAGTAATATGCTTGGAATAAAAATGAAAACAACTGGCTGAACAGAAAACATTTACAGTGAAATAAAATGAAATAATTTGCCATGGATTAAAACAATACAATAGCAGTGCAATAAAAATATATCACGTGTTTCTGTTTGTTTTTTTTGTGTGACTCTTTTACGTACTGTACATGCACCCTAATTTAGAAAAGATATGGTAAAGCTCACAAAGATAACTTAAAAGCTTTGTAATTGTGATCACCTATTGTCTTTCTGTACATTTTGGATTCCAATTATTCTTATGCAGCTAAATAATAATGTTGTATCCATCCATAATTCAGTTTTATTAGTGTACCATCACAAAATTGAATAACTTTCATTTCCTTAGGCGGATTTTTTGCTAGTATTCCTTAATAGAAAGAATTTTTCTCCTGCTAGTGATTTTTCTAAGTAGGTATTTTTTTCCTGGTTAAAATATTTTAGGCGGAATTTTTTCCGGCTAAGAATTTTCCTAAGGCGGAATTTTCTCCTGCTAGTGCTTTCCTTAAGCTGAATTTTTTCCTGGTTAAATTTTCCTAGGCGGATTTTTTTCCCTCTACCCTAACTGTTTTCCTCCTAAGAAAATTTGCATATTTCGCAGCGTATTCCTGCTTATAGGAGGAATCTGTGATATGTAAACCTGAAATGCCTTAGACGGATTACGCCTAGTAGCTAGGAGGAATATCTGCTTTTTTCAGGGCGAAACTTTTCGTATTGAGGCACTTGTTATCTATTTTATATGTGATCTATTTTATTATACCAAAAAACCTAATAACTACAATAAAAAATACATACAGAGTCAAAAGAAAAACTTGCAAACAATATTTCTGTTACTTCAAAGTGAACTTGTTTAAATGAATAGTCTGGTATCATTAATTTCTGGGGTGACTATTTTTTTCTATAACCCTGAGTGAGATGTGATATCTATATTTATCATAAACTTATTAATGAAATACTGAGAAATATTGATGCAAATTTATTTTTCAATACATTGAAACATATTTTCTGTATTTCCACTGGTGTCAACCTTGCCAGACTTTTCTCCTAAATTCAGCCAATACATAAATGTTAAGGGAGAGTTTTTTTTCAATTGTAATGTCAAAAAAGAGAAAAATGTATAAATAAACAGAAAATTCAAGTTTTTTCTATTAATACAGGATTTATTTCTATCTTGCAGTATGAAAATTAAATTATTTCACTTTTGGTTATCATGGTGTGGTTATTGCCACTCATGAAAAAAATTGTATATCCTCTATTTTAATTATGAAACTTAAGATTAATTCAAGTGAAACAATATAATTATGCAATGAGAACTTTTGTTTCCCTTTGGTCATGTACAATAATTTCATATCCTGGCAGTGTATTGTGGAATAATAAGAGCATAAAGGAAGATCATGTTTAATTTAGTTTGTTTGGTGTCAGTTTTTAAGTCACATATCAACACAGTGGTTGTCATATGGCAACTTTTCAGCGTAACTCTGGCCGAGGAAGACCTCAGATGCCCTTATGTACATATTTCAAGCCTTAGACAACATGACCCTTACCCCTAATTTGACCTTTCAAAGTAAGTAATCTTAACTACTTGACATACTTATCATAATACAATATGTAATTATGTTAAATAAGACAAGTCAAATATAATGTATTTCTTATAAGTATACATAATAATTCTATGATGTTATCATGTCATATAAAGCTCATTGTAAATAATGTTCCAATTAGAATGACATCTGAGGTTTACACTATAAATATGTAGTAAATAAATCAAGCATTGTAATATTATTTAATTAATATCATCAGAAAAGATATGATTACAATCAAACCACATGCCCCCACCCTCAGTGACAGCTAAAATACGTAAGAATTTCAACTATCTATCTATATTCTACATCAATAACTATAAAACTTTGCTAAATTCAACTATAGGGAAACAAAAGAAAGCTTAAGGATTTAGTTATTACTCAACAAGAGCCAAAGAGACAGATGTTTATGAATAAATGCATTAATTCTACGTTTCTTGAAAGAAACTATATTTTCTAAAAGGATCAGATACCAGTATCATGTTGTAAAACATCATTATCTAAACATTCTCAAACTTGCTCTAGTTTTGTTTTTTGCAACATGGATAATCACAGGGATTTTTTGGGGGCTTATTTTACAGCTGATGTCACATTCCCGATTGAAAATAGTATATGATTTTCCCAATCTACAGAAAAGTTCCCAGTTGAAAGTAACAAAATAAAAATATTGAATTATATGAAGTTTAAATGTTTCAAGACAGTGATTATTTGCATTCATTTAATCATTATACATTTTTTCCCCAAATTTTTAACAAAACATCAGTGAAATTCCCGATTCCATGGGTATGGGTCAATTGTTCCCAAAATCTAAGAAAAATCCTGAATCATAAAAGTCTTTTTTTTTAAATTATATGAAAATGATATTAAAGATTGGATATACACAATACCATTTTGTAGAATGGGAACAAAAAGTAGTGTAGATAACATTGGTAAATCATTACAAATATCCCATCATGGACATGGACTGATAACCTGAAACATTTAAATAAGACAAGATGCTCTGTCTCAGAACTTATTGTAACCCAATGGCAATATGACATTCCCGGCTGTAGAATGTCCATGGTTTCCATGGATTTATGCATGGTCAATTGTCCATGGAGTATTGGAACGTCCGTCCATGGACAAAATTTAATGTCCATGGATAATGTCCATGCTGTCAAGGGACATCCGTCCGTGGACAATGTCCATGGAGAGAATGGACAATGTCCATGGAGAACATGGACGTTGTCCATGCTCTCCATGGACGTTGTCCATGCTCTCCATGGACGTTGTCCATGCTTTCCATGGACAATGTCCATCCACTCCATGGACAATGTCCATGCTTTCCATGGACAATGTCCATGCTATCTGTTGCTTAATAATACTTCCTGACATACTGATCAAGAACTTCTAAAGTATCGCAATAGGTAAACATGTGAGACCTAATATGTCAAGTATTCTTTGGTCCAAGTATGAGTCAAATTCATTAATAACTAAATTATAACATTAAGCTATGACAATTAAGCTCAATTAAATAATTTGACCTTAAAGGTCAAGGCCATTTAAGGGTGAAGGTTATATCTGAATGATTCATTATGATTGCTTTCTCATCATTCATTAATAAAGATTAAAAACCAATTATAGCAGAAATCAAGCAAAATTCTATAAATTTACCTTTAAAGTCTATACAGGTCATTTATGAGTCAAGGTCAAGGTCAGTCTGGTCTTTTTGAAGGTCTTGTCCAAAGGGTTGCTATGTATGATGACAACTTATTTCGAAATAGAAAACAATTATGACCAATGTTAAAGTTAACAGTCCGCAACTGTGAGGTATAATAAACACCATAACTGTAGAAATTTACAGCTTGAATTTCTTTTGTCAAAAAAATCAAAATAATAATCAGGAATTCTAAAAATGTCTAATGTCAATGATGGTGCAAAATAAGGACAACAAGAGCCATGTCAACATTGCCATCCCCCGCCAAATGTGTTTTCTCATTAGAAGAAAGTATATGTAGTAGGGCAGAATAATTCAATTTTAAGAGGCCTCTGGGTAATGAAAACTGATGGCTGAAGTGATACCTATGAATACTGATGGCTGAAAATAAAAAAGGGCAATAACTGAAAAATATCAAGTTCTATCCACCTATGACTTTTCATGTTGACATCTCAAAAACTTTTGAGTTATGCTCCACTCAGGTGAAAAATTAAGTATGAAAAATAACAAAGGGCAATAACTAAAAAATTATGAATGGTACAGGTATCATTCTTATGCACTGCACACCTCCTGAGTGAGATCTATGCACCTATGAAGTTTCATGTAAATATCTCAAAGGCTTATGGCATTATGCTCTGGACAAAAATTAATTTTGAAAAATAACAAAGGGCAATAATTCAAAAATTATGCAGGGTAGAGTTATCATTCTTATGCACTGCACACCTCCTGAGTAAGATCTATGCACCAATGAAGTTTCATGTTGATATCTCAAAGGCTTTTTGAGTTATGCTCTGGACAAAAATTAATTTTGAAAAAATAACAAAGGGCAAAAACTCAAAAATTATGCAGGGTAGAGTTATCATTCTTGTGCATTGCACTCCTCCTCAATGAGGTCCATCCACCTAGAAGTTTCAAGTTGATACCTCAAATACTTTTTGAGATAAGCTCCTGACAAAGCAGTATGAAAAAGAACAAAGGGCAATAACTCAAAAATTATATAAGGAAGAGTTCTCATTTTTGCCAACAGCATTCCTCCTCAATAAGATCTATCCACCTATGTCATTTCATGTTGACATCTCAAACACTTTATGAGTTATGCTCCACTCAGGTGAAAAATTAAGTATGAAAAATAACAAAGGACAACAACTCAAAAATTATGAAAGGTAGAGTTATCATTCTTGTGCACTGCACACCTCCTGGGTGAGATCTATGCACCTATGAAGTTTCATGTTGATATCTCAAAGGCTTTTGTGTTATGCTCCAGTGTTCGAAATTAGCAGTAGTCCTATAGCCCCAGACTACTAAATTTCACCTCGGGCTACCAACTTTTCACAGTAACATGCCCGACCAGGCTACTGCATTTCCAGAGGCAATATAAACAACTGTTTTGAACAAATGAATCGTGCTAGTGAAATGTTTTTTTGGCTAGTGAATATTCCAATCTGGTTGTCCGACCAGCCTAGTCGATTCAAATCCTAATTTCTTACACTGATGCTCTGGACAAAAATTAATTTTGAAAAATAACAAAGGGCAATAATTCAAAAATAATGCAGGGTAGAGTTATCATTCTTGTGCATTGCACTCCTCCTCAATGAGGTCCATCCACCTAGAAGTGTCAAGTTGATACCTCAAATACTTTTTGAGATAAGCTCCGGACAAAATAGTATGAAAAAGAACAAAGGGCAATAACTCAATGATTATATTGGGAAGAGTTATCATTCTTGCCCACAGCATTCCTCCTTTAAGTTAATAAGATCTATCCATCTATGACATTTCATGTTGACATCTCAAACACTTTATGAGTTACATGTATGCTCCACTCAGGTGAAAATTTAAGAATGAAAAATAACAAAGGGCAATAACTCAAAAATTATGAAAGGTAGAGTAATCATTCTTGTGCACTGCACACCTCCTGAGTGAGATCTATGCACCTATGAAGTCTCATGTTGATATCTCAAAGGCTTTTCGAGTTATGCTCTGGACAAAAATTAATTTTGAAAATTTACAAAGGGCAATAACTCAAAAATAATGCAGGGTAGAGTTATCATTCTTGTGCACTGCACAATGAGGTCTATCCACATATGAAGTTTCAAGTTGATACCTCAAATACTTTTTGAGATATGCTCCGGACAAAAATGTTAGGCGGACGGACTGACGGATGGATGGACAGACAGAAGGATGGACGGAGACTATTTCTATATCCCCCGCCGAAAGGCGGCGGGGGATAAAACAAGAGCTGTCACAGGAGACAGCGAAGCTCGACTAATAAAATACTGGACGCAGTAAGGAGGACAAAACAATGAAAGAAAAATCAATTATGTATAATTATGTATTAAGTTATAGTAAAAAAATAACATTTGTTAACATTAATTCCAAGATCAAGGGGAATAATTCTAGAAATAGTCATGCTAGAGTTATGGACCTTGTCACACAACATTTGTGTAATGATAAGAAATATATATTTGAAGTTTGAAGTAGATACCTTAAAAAGTAAAGAAGTTATTATATTTCTTAAAGAAAATCCTAAGTTCAAAGAGAGTTAAATCTGTAAATATTGCTTCAAGAGTTATGAACATTGTCACATAAAATGTATTTGATGATTAGGAATAAGTATTTGAAGTTTGAGGTAGATACCTTTAAAAATAAAAAAGTTATAATAAAAAATAACATTTTTCTAGTAAAAAAATCTAAGTTTATGGGGAGATAATTCTTGCAATATTGGTGCTAGAGTTATGAACCTTGTCACATAAGATGTGGATGATGATAACGTAAATATATTTGAAGTATGAAGTTGATCCCTTTAGAAATAAATAAGAAACAGTAAAAAAAAAAAAAAAATTTTATGGAAAAATCTAAGTTCAAAGGGAGATAAATCTGAAAATATTGGTGCTAGAGTTATGAACCTTGCCACATAAGATGGGGAGGATGATAACGTAAATATATTTGAAGTATGAGGTTGATCCCTTAAGAAATAAAGAAGAAACAGTAAGAAATAGCATTTTTTTAGGAAAATTCTAAGTTCAAGGGGAGATAAATCTGAAAATATTGGTGCTAGAGTTATGAACCTTGTCACATAAGATGGGGATGATGATAAGGTACATACATTTGAAGTATGAGGTTGATCCCTTAAGAAATAAAGAAGTAACAGTAAAAAATAGTATTTTTTAAGGAAAATTCTAAGTTCAAGGGGAGATAAATCTGAAAATATTGGTGCTAGAGTTATGAACCTTGTCACATAAGATGTGGTTGATGATAAGGAACATATATTTGAAGTTTGAAGTTGATACCTTAAGAAATGACAAAGTTATAGTGAAAAATATTTTACTGCACCAAAACTTTAATCTAAAATCTGGACGCGGACGCGGACGCCGACGCCGACGCCGGGGCGAGTAGGACAGCTCTCCATATACTTCGTATAGTCGAGCTAAAAAGGTAACAGAACTTTGAGAATAGTACAAAATAAGATTGGATTTTTCTAATAATAAAATATAATTGAAATCATTTGTATATCTGTAGCCCATAAATTTATGATTAACAACTCTATATCATTCTGTTGAACTATATAATTTATAAAATTTAATGATATGTTAATTTTATTAATCCTTGACCTGTTGGTAGTAAAAGATACCATCGATGTGACCAGAAAACTCATTTAAGTTAAATTATTAGAACTTATTTTTTATTAGTCTTCCTTTAAACAACATAAAATTTTTAATCATAATCAAATATCAAAATTGACAAATGATCTCAGTAAATGTCCCTATATTTCATTATTTGTATAATTAACACACATTGTAATTAAAATGAGCCGTGTCAAGACAAAACCAACATAATGGGTTTGCGACAAGCATGGATCCAGACCAGCCTGTGCATCCGCGCAGTCTGATCAGGATCCATGCTGTTCGCTATCAGTTTCTCTACTTGTAATGATAAGCAAACAGCATGGATCCTGATCAGACTGCGCGGATGCGCAGGCTGGTCTGGATCCATGCTGGTCGCAAACTCATTATGTCGGTTTTGTCATGACACGGCTCAAATAATATACCTGTCAAATACACAACCACTTGTCATATTTCTTATTTGTAAGCTTGAAAAAAAAGAAAGAAAATAACTTGCTTTGTACTTCTGTAAAATTAATTTTAATGACATAATGCATAATTGTAATCAAAATATTATATCACATATCATGTTACATGTATATGTGTGATTTACATTTATGTATATATTTGCCATCGAAAATCCATACGAATGACTCATATCAGAAAACTCAACAGTTAGCAATTTTACTTTTTGTTTGTTTCGTCAACCTATTATAAATAAGATATTTGACAGAAAGACAGACAAAGATACACACATAGTGACATTATGCTATTTGAATATACTTAAATGCAACTTCATTGGTTATTCTCTTTGATTATACAGAGAGCCATTATACCAACTTTTCTCCTCAGACAGTGTACTCTTCATTTTTTGTTCTCAATGTTTGTCAACCACCGGAGGATTGCATATAGATACTTTTAAGTATGTTTTTTTAGAATTTAAGAAAGGCAAGCCATGAAAAGAATTATAACTGCAGCTGGAAAAATTCATTTCATTACTGTTTTAACTCTCTCTATATTAATTTTTCTTTAATGATTAATCTCTTTAATACATTTAAGTCATATAAATATTGCTGACGAAATCATTATAAAAATAGATCCAACACATTTGTAGGGCTTTCTTTTGTTAAAAGAAAACATAAATGATCACCTCACTATGACTGTCACATATTTGTCAGATTGAATTACATGTACCATAAAAAACCATTCAATGCTTATATTGAGACAAATCTTGATTCAACACCTGCTACACTTGTTTTTGTGACTTCCACTTTAACTAAAGTAGATTTTGTCACCTTTAAGTGCAGTAATGGGTTTTCTGAATGTATATTAAATTATATTAGAAGTTTAAACCCGCAACTGTATTAAAGTGATGATATACTCTTGTACCATAAATTATAAAGTCTTTAGTATAAATGAAGTTCAAAAACAAAACATATCAAGATTGTCAGAAGTCCTTCATTGAAAGACATCACATTTTCTATTTTTTTTTACAGTTTTATGTTTAACGGAAAATGCGAATTAAATTTGATTTTTAACCAATATAAAAAATAATTTGAGGTTTATGTCTAATATTTGGACTGAGGTTGTCAGTATCATCAGCTTGTAGTATAAAGCAACCATAAAAAATGTGACTGATACAATACTGCTGAAGTCAGATTAAATTTTGCGTGTCAGATGAACTTGTAGCAATTATTACCATTGTATAATTATGAAAATTGAAACTTTGAAAATGGAAGAATCATTTGATAGACAAAACCAGATGATGCTTAATTGTTTGTTTGTTTGTTTGTTTCATTTTACGCCTTTTTCCAACAGTATTTCAGTCATACGGGCGGGTAGTTTCCTAACCATCGTTCTTGGAGAGTTACACCAGTACTAGACTACCATCTTCCGCGCTAAACTACCAAAGCATCTCCCGGGGATCAAACCCACGCCAGAGAGGTAACTGGATTAGAAGTTATCGACTTGATGATACTTAAAGTAGGAAATAATATGTGTCAGAAAGACACAGAGTGATGTGCAGGGCCACTATAATATATGTTAGAACACCTGAGATCATGGGTAAGACTAAAGATTGTTTTGACAGGATAGCATATTGGTCAATTGGTAATTATTATCTCAAACTTTTTTGCAATAAAAAGACCATTAAAAGTAAGAGACAGACAGCTATAAATATAAACAGATTTCTAATATTTACACATCCTTAATTTTGGAGTTACAGAGGAAATGTTTCTCAGTTAACATAGGTTTTTAGATAAGGAACAATTCTTTTCATTGTTAAAGCTAAAGCAATGATTATCATAACTACTATGGTAACAAAGGCTCATTATGTGTAACTGACTTTAAAATCCCTTTGCATGACAGAGTTATGGACAGAACAAGATTTTCTAACTGCTGACCTTGGGTCTCTAAGAGTGACCTTAATCGTGTAGATATGAGTCAGAGTCTTGGGCATGATACACTCAATAATTGTGCTACACATTTGTGCAGTTATTTCAAAATCCTTTGATATATAATAGAATTATGATATGGACAAGATTTTATAGCTGCTGACCTTTGACAGCAAAGTGTGACCTTGACCTAGGAGCTAAGGGTCTAGGTCTTGTGCATGGCACATTCTCTTATCACATTTCACATTTGTGCCAAGTTATTTCAAAATACCTTGATGCATAACAGAGTTATGAGCTGGACAAGATTTTCTAACTGCTGACCTTTAATCTCAAGTGTGACCTTGATCTTGGACCTTGTGGTCAAAGTCTAGGCAAATTACACACCATCTCATCTCAAACATTTGTGCCAAAATGTGTCTAAAACATGGACTGGACAAGGTTTTCTAACACACACACTCACACACACATGCATGCATGCACACACACTGATGGAGAGGGGTAACAGTATATAATCACTTGCCATTATCATGGCAGGGGCATAGACAAGATTTGAGTTTGACCTGCAAGTAAGCAGGAAGATGGAAATGAACAGTCATTTTGTTACTGGGAAGGGGAATTAGCCAGGAACCAAGTTACATTATATTATAGTTTAAGTTTATTTATAATATATAGTTTATTGAGAATATATATATAACAAATACGTGATAAATTAGAAAATGTTTTTTCAATTCATAAAACAAAAAATAGAATGAGAAAAAGCAATAACTTAAAGCTGCCACCAAAAATAAATAACATATATAAATGACATTTTTACAATAAGCATACATTTACCCTCTGACTATTTCTTTCTAAAACAGCCTTAATTCTTAAAACTGATAAATTGGATGATTTTGATATCACTTTGCTCAAATTAAGCAGTTTTGGTTGCAGACTGCACTGATATATATACATGCTCCAGACTCTATTCACAAGCATTCACACAAGGTTAAAGTTAAATTTCTCTGATAGAGCAGTATATTTGAGTTAAATTTCAATTAAATGACATGATATTAATTTCCATGCCTTAAACAAATATATTCTTCACAACTGAGTGATTTACCTATTATTAATTATCCATCAAGACTCCAATTGTCATCTAGACTACAAAAGTGCACATTCAACAATACACACATTGTCATTTTTACCTTTATGGTGTAATGTTTTGAAAGTGTACATGTATATCAAGTTCGAAGTGAATTTACACGTAACTTTGAAAGTTACTAACAGACCTCAACAAAAAGGTAAGACTTAGTTGAAAAGGCAAAACTGTGCAAAAATCAATTTTAAGATTATCTGCCCTTTTTAAATATAACACCCTTTCATGACAATAAACATGTATACCAAGTTTGAATAGCATTTATAGTTTCTGATCAAAAAGATTTAGACCAATGCCAATGCCTATGAGAGGGTCATGACACACTATACATGTATATGTATCTCCACTGTTGTTTTTTTCTTCTTCTAAAAATTGAGCTAATAAAATGATAATTTCTACCATTAATTTAAATTGTGACATATGTATTAGAGAAAATAAGCACTGTCACAGGAGTAATGTACATGAGTATTCTCAGAGTCTGATAGAACAACAAGTAATGATAATGCATTCAGTTCAAAGAACTCATACAATAACTGACTAGTAATTATACTTGAGAGCTTAAAACACTTTTAAATTGACGTAGAATAAAATGTTAATAAACACATGTTTTGCACTATGCTCACAGTACCACAGTTCTGTCTTGTGTTTTTTTGTATTCAAAATGAAGATTGGTACAAGCAAAACTACATGTTACAGAACTTTACTACATTTGTAGTTATAATCCACAAGGGTAGCCATGAATTGTTACCCTAAATGTTTTACAGTGCTAGTTTGATACACTATTATCTTTTAACGATTCAAGCGTTCTGTGTTGATGAATTTTGGCAGATACATTAAATTTGCTGTTATGTTTAAAACTATCCAACACAATCCAACTGTTTTCTTTTTTTAAAACACATTTAATGAGACTTTCTGACATACACAGAATGGGCGTTGACTCTAGGACAGGGACGAATTTAGAGCACCGGACTATATGTTTTGAAAGTTTTTCCCTTAACATCAACATGTATCCTTGCATACAGATTATGATTTAAACCTTAAACTTCAACAGAACTTTCACTAGATCTCCCATTCCTTTGTACCTGGATATATCTCGTCCCAGTGTCAATATAAACATTCTTTGCAAGCACTGGAATCATGCATGGTTTGTTTTCATTTAGTCTGTTTGTGTTGGACTTGTAACTATATTTAAATGCTTTCACTTTATTACTTTCTCCATCAATGTTTTCAGTACTGGAATCTGATTGAACCTTCTCAACCTTAGGTTGTGATCTTTTTCTGCGTAATGACCTTGAACGAGACCGGCCGGTCCTAAATGTATAGTTCGAAACATCGATACTTCCATCCGGTTTCTTATCATCACTTGCAGCAGTGTATGGTTTTTTCAGGTCAGTTTCATCATCAGGACTAAGCATGACTTCCCTTTCCGCTTTTTTCACCTCAGTTGTACTATCTAAGGAGGAGTTTGAGGAGGAACTTGATCGTGGAGCTTCGCTAGAAGATGAGGACTTCTCCTGTTTTCTCCGAGTGGGTGGAGAGAAGTAGAGTCCTGCGAGAGACAGGGATTTCAGACAGGAAGGTGGGTGAAGTGACTGTGTGCATCTCATATCACAGCTACATGACAACAGTTCTTGAGGGCTGCAGATATTTATGTCACTGAGCAAGGATTCATATGTCGCTTTCTTGTTATCTTCAGCTTTTTCAAGCTGATCCACCAATGCAACCTTCAGAGCTAGAGCGACTACCTTTGGACATATATACTTCTCACATTCTCTCAGAACACACTTCCACAATTCATCTTGCGCTCCTATTGGTCTTTCTGAATTGGTTATTTTTAAAAAGTCTTCCTCGGATGTCAAAATATCGGCACTATATAAATAATCAGATATGTCTGTAACACTCACTCCTTGAATAAGTCGGCACCGAAAACATTTCAACTTTGACCCATTAGTATCCTTGTCACTGAACTCATCAAATAGTGACCAAACTTGCTTTAAAACTGTGTCATCAAATCCACAGTTATGTAACCATTCTTGCATTATCGCAAAATCCTTCTTCCTCAGAACACACAAAAATCTTCGAAACTGATCTTTCTTTTCCGTTCCTTTCATAATAAGGGTCACTTCTTCTCTACTCAGCCATTTTGGATGCCAACAATCATCCATTTTTTCCATAGCAGCATTTATTAAGTCAACTAGATTCCATTGTATGGCTTTCGATAAGCATTCCCGAAAAAAATTATTCAACCTCCTTTCTTCATCTGAAACAAGAGATCAATAATTAAAGACATACATATATTATTGAATCAATCTTATTTTGTTAATTGTTTTCTATGGAAAGAATAACCAGTTAATTTTTCTAATATTTCACTTTTTACAGTTTGTTACTTTATTTAGAAATGTAGGTAAAAATCATTTGTCCAGACAAGGAATGTTGATACATGTATTGAGACTATTAAAGTGACATTATGCTCATATTTTCATAGTCAAGTTGAGCTGAATTGACTTTATATTTCAAAAGAATGACTGTCAAAATGGTGTTTGACCAACAGTTGATATTGGAAGATGTTATGGATAAAATTATTAATCTGTCTAAAATTCAAAAAGACTGCCCCACTCTTTTTATAAACTTAGCATTATAGGTAAATTCTAATGGATATTTACAGAAATTTCGCCTTGATTTGTCTGTTATTTATTGTTTATGTGAACTTAATTATTAAATTGAAAGGAATTATGGCAAAATGAAAGCTTGTTTGATCTTCATCCGATCACTTACTATATACTCTTGGATGGGCATAATGTCATTAAACGGACACCACTGAGGGGGGATTTTTGACATAACAGGACTGGAAATATTTTTCTAATATTTGTGTACCATTTGATGTTGAGGTTGTGTGAAAATTTTATTGTGCAAAATGTCTCAAAAATGAAAAGTGTTGCAAGGTTTTTTTCCCCACTGAAATATAGCGCTTAGAATCATTTATTCCATTAACCTTTGCAGATTTTTTTTCATTTTAAGTGTTTCATTAATTTTGATTTATGTAACAATTCCAAATTTTACACTTTAGTCCTTTTTTGCTCAAAGGAGTAATTTTAAGATATATATGACAATTATCTGTACCTGATAAACAAGAACCGGTTGAACCGGGTGATGCTCCCTGAATTGATTTTGAACACAGAAAAGGTATACCTCTTGTAGTTTCAGAAATATGTCCAATAAATGAAATAATTCCAAACTTAGGCAAGACAGAGTTTTTCTTTGCACTGCTCTGATAATTTAACTTATGATATCTATCTACCAACAAAGTTTCTTGTTCATATCTCTTATAGTATCAAATTTATGTCCTAGACAAAGTTCAAAAAATAATTATAAACAAAGGGCAACAACTCCAAAATTAGACCAGGCAGAGTTAAGGTTCCTGTGCACTGCATGTCTACCCAATGAGATCTATCTATCTACAAAGTTTTATGTTGATACCTCTTGTTGTTACAGAGTTATGTCCCAGACAAGAAAAGCGGACAACCCACGGACAGACAAAGCAGCGACTATATGCTCACCCTTCGGAAAGCATAAAAATACAGTATATATCACTGCGAAACTGTGAAATTCTACTGGTTTTAGTTAAATAAATGAAAAAAACTTGTCAGGCAAAATGCAAAATATATCTTACAGGCAATAACTACCATCTTAACACCCCCACCCCCTTCCCCAGCTAGACCTTATACACAGGTTTGACTGTAATGAATGTGTTCAAAATAAAAACAAACCTTTATCTGAAGGAACAGTATGTGGACTTCTCCTTGTGTAGGCTGGCTTTGGAGAGGCTTTTCCATTGAACGAATTGTTCTTCTTCAATTTTGATCCAAACTTTTCTTCTCCTATAACTCCCCCATACTGAATAGATGCTAAATCTAACTCATCATCATCTTTAGTGATAACTTTTCCAACATTTCTCATCTCAGCTTTAACTTGTTTCATGAAATTGTCCTTTCCTTTCAAACTATGATTTGTTGATTTTACTCCACTGTCTTCACTTTCAGATTTATTTTTTACATGGATATGCTTTAAACTTTTCTCCAAACAATTAATTCTGTCATTTTGTTTGTAGACTTGTGATTCTATGTTCTCAAGTCTTCTATCTATTTTATTCAGAAAATTTAAAACTTGCTCCATTTTTTATCTGCAGTCCCAACATCTACCTGCTTTGTTATGTTACACGTCAGGTGTGTAAATATTAGACATTCTTTACTACAATTTTCCCGCCGAAAATGGTCACCTGACTGACTTTGGGTTCCCATCTAAAATTCTTTACATACAATGCATGTCTTGATTGGCTAAAAATTTCAATATCCATTACAAAAATTGCTGCGCAGATAGGATTAAAAATTAATCTTATATCAATGTCAATTTACTAAAAAAAGAATATGTAAACTTTGATCACGCAGTGACAAATCAACAACTCATGTTCTTTTGTAGTAGATATTTGAGGTATTTGAAGTATTTTACTGGGTATGCTACCCAGTACACTAAATTAAATCACCTTGTACTATATTATATACAGTCAATATCTCGGGTAGTTTCTTTTATACTTAAAACTGAGGAAGTAATTCAACGGTCTGCAGTATTATGAACTTCAAACAGAGTCTGAATTTCAAAGTCTTTTTTCTTTTCACTCAAAATATCATTATAAAAAATCACTTTTACCTACAAACAAACTTTTAGGGAGAACAATTGAACAACCTGTCATAGGGATAATTTTACTCTCAAATGTCTTTTAAACCACAAGTGATTAGGATAAACGTGGTCAGTATGGAACATAGTTTTTTTCAAGATTGCGCAACTTTTTTATATTCCACTTTCATTTAAATAACTACTGTACTTTAAACTTTGCTGATACTGAAAAAGTTTTCCTCATAAAACTTGATTTAAAAGTTATTGTATAATATCTATATTAAAGGAGCTCCACTAAGTTCAAAATGCCTAAAAATATAAAAAATTGAAATTCTTACATGGATTATGTGAAGAAAATGGAATGGAAAATCAGCACAAATTGATAAAGAAAAATGCACAGATTTAAAGAAAAAATTGAAAATCAATTATTTATGCGATTCATAGCCAATTTTGGGCCTTTTGCACAAAGAAAATGATGATTCTGGAAAAAAAGGTAGGGGGAATGATCTGAAAATTTGAACACAAGTTATTTGTCCAGATCACATCAAACAGTACATAAAGCTCACAAAAATATTTCTGATCCTGTCAAGTCAAAAAACCTCAGTGGAGTCCCTTTAAAAATTCATAAATGCATAATAAAGTTGCTATGGAAAAAAAGCTAAGATAGGGTCTTACTTCATGACAAAAAGATTTAATGTAGGTGAAACACTGAAAGTCAATGAAATAGTTTGAATAAAATATTTATGGTTAACCACAGTGTGCTTAAATAAGTCAAGGCGAGACATTGTTTATTGTCATGAACTATATTTTGGTATCTACTGTAAGGTAAACAGTTAAACACTTATTGTATGACTATCGTATAATTATAGAATGTCACCAGCCTAATTACTGCGCAGGATAATACGATAACTTCACAGTCAGGCAAACGGTGAAAACCACTCAATACATTACACATGAAAAACAGTGTTGCCTTGCATTAATGACGGTTGGCAAATTTTTAAGTTAGAAAATATATATGTAACTTTTTCTTATAGAAGTAGTTGTAATTCTATATAAAACAATCAGTGGGGCTCTGGACTACTTATGTAATGAATAATTTGGGTGGTGGGGGGTAGTATTATAGTGGTTTTTTAAATAACCAGTTAACTAAATGCATGAAATATTTATTTTCATGTATGTTTAGAACTAATATGAAGCCATCAAACTAATTCAAAAACTATATTTTAGAAACTAAAAGAAAAATAAAGTTGGGAAATTGATACAATGTAATTGTATAAAGCTAGCCACGGAAAAAATTTAAGGCCTGAGTTACAAAAACTTAAAATCAATTATTCAAAAATTCTACAGACCCTGTAAAGAATGGAGATGAATGGAAATGACTTTGTTAAAAATTGAGAAATATACACTTTATATACATTTTATATACATTAACAAAAATCTTGGTATAGCTTATATATGAGAACCGACTATCTTTACTAAGGTATTTAAAAAATCAAAACAATTTACTAGTTACCCATTCTTTAGAATCCCCTACACTGAGCAAATACCTTATGTTAACCTAATTTCTAGTGTGCCTCACCCACAACTCTACCACTTACTACTGAGGCTATCATTTATCAAGTAGGCTAAGTGAAAAAGAAAAAGTAAGAAAGATATACCATAAAATAAAATTGTTTCTTATATTTTGCCGACATCTTGAAATAAACTTCATTTTGACAAAGAATGGTATCATTTATGACTTATGTTCCTGCATCATGACAATTTTAGTGCTTTTATACTGAAAGCAGTTTTTTATTTTATTTCTCTTTCATTCAATGAAGTTATTACAAGTAATAGAAAGAGCACCGAAACACGAGGCTATCTGATTTGTACGAGGGAGCGTAGCCCCCGAGTATAAATCAGATTGCCGAGTGTTTTGGTGTTCTTTCTCTTTTGTATCATAGTCAAACATAAAAACACGTTCCCTGCTGTCACAATATGAAACCATGGGAAAAAGTTACCAATGAACGAGCATTTGAATATGATATTTCTGTCGCTTTTCCTTTCTCTTCTGTCACAATATGTAAACCCCAGCAAAAATGAACCAATCAATGGTCACGCTCTGGAGTGCGGGTAACTGATACCTTCACTCCAGTTAACACACTGTACATGTATATATATATACGATTTAACTCTGACACATTTTCAACAGAAAAGTCCCCAAACTATGATACAATTCAAATCATCACACTATATCCCATGTGTATTTTATGTGTATTTTTATCACATTTTGTCTCTAAATTGACAAAAAGTGTTTTGTTACTTTTAGAGATTATAAATCATTGCTCGCTTGAGCTTTCACTGATTCCTCTTTTAATGATATTGTACTTTGGTCCAGTATTAAAATACACATTTACAGCTCTAATCACATTTGGATTGTTCTCTTGCCTGTTACTCGACATATTGGTCACTCTTTTATTACTCTGTCTTGCTGGAATAGCTGGTGGTTTACAGTCCCCATCAAAACTATCTGAGCTGGTTTCGTCACAATGGACCATGTCCTTCTGCTTAGATGTTCTTTGTAACATCTTTTGTGATCTGTTTGGAACTTTTCTCAATGTCTTGTCTTGTCTCGGATTTGCTATAGGCACTCTAGGTGGAATATCTGGTTTCTTCAGGACTGTTTCATCACTATCACTTGACAAATCATGTGGTGGGTTTTCGCTGTCTACTTTAATGTCATCGTCATAGGATGACAAATTTGACTGAGGACTTCCACTTTCAGACGAAGAAGCTTTTTTACGGCTAATTGGAGGAGAAAAGTAAACCCCAGCTAATGACATAGATTTCAAACATGTGAAAGGATGGAATGACTTTGAGCATCTCTCCTTACAATGACAGTCTAATATATCACTAGCATCCACATCATCAATGACGTTTAGTAATGATTCATGTGAATCCTTTTCACTCCCGGTTTGCATACTTGTTTTATCTGTAAAAGCAATTTTAAAGGCTGAGACTAATGCCTTTGGGTAGATGTGCTTCCTACATTCTTCTAGAATGTCTTTCCAAAGTCCTTCCTGAGCACCAACAATCAATGCTGAGCTAATTATTCGCAAATATAACTGACGGGAAATAATTTCAGCACTAAATAGATAATCACAAACATCTTGTACATTTACAGTCTCAACTAGCTTACAATGGAAGCATTTCATTCTAAATCTGTTTGTCTCAACGTCACTAAACTCTTCGTAAGTTCTCGATACCTGCAGTATGACCTTCTCATCAAGACTACAACTGTTAAGCCATTCCTGCATTGTGTCAAAGTCTTTATCAATCAATACATATAGAAAACGTCTGAAACAATTCTTCTGGTCAGTCCCTTGCTCTATTGATCTTATTTCTGCTCGGCTAAGCCATTTTGGCATATGGATGGTCTGCTGGTCTGGTAAAGCTTTTACAAGATCCACGATGTTCCACTTTATAGCTCCAGACAAACATTCTCTTCTAAAGCTTTTCAACCTCCTTTCTTCATCTAAAAAAAGCCAAATATTTCCTTTCTTTATTAAATATTATAATAAAGAATAAATCAGCAACACAGTTTTCATTACAAAATTAAATATTCCTTACTCATCAAATCTATATTATTATATACATGTATATATATCTATATTATTACTTCCACACTATCAGGAAAGTTCATCTGTTGACTTTTTGTCACAATCTAACATGATTTTGTGTTTGATGATTGTTCACCACTATAGGATTTGAAATATTAAGACCATAATTCTTTAAGCTGCCTTCTTACATCTTTAAATAGATATGTCTTATGCTTAGATCAAAACAGTATTTTATTTCTATGGAGTTTGGTCGTTGTTGTCCAATTGGGTCTGGAGTGAGTGTCTCAACACAAATTGTTTCCATATAGAAACAAATTGTATGAAAAGCTTGAAAATGCTTTAATTGCTTTTAACGCCAAATTCCTCTTATATGCAGTTTAATCAATCTGTCAAAAGTTTAAATTATATTAGGTGTTAAACATAATAACTGATTTAACTGATACTACCATAATTATTTACAGATTTGCAGTATATATCTTATTTAATATTTATTTTAATATTGAAACAATATCAAATTTTGTTGAAATGATCACAATACATATGAGCTGCGCCATGACAAAACCAAAGCAATGCGTTTGCGACAAGCATGGATCCAGACCAGCCTGCGCATCCGCGCAGTCTGATCAGGATCGATGCTTTTCGCTTACAAACCCTATAACAAGTAGACAAACTGATAGCAAACATCATGGATCCTGATCAGACTGCGCGGATACGCATGCTGGTCTGGATCCATGCTGGTCGCAAACGCATTATGTTGGTTTTGTTGTGGCGCGGCTCATATAGGTTATATAAAACATATAAGACACACCTTTATCTGATGGAACAGTGTGAATACTTCGTCTCTCTTTTAATGACCGCTGTGTACGTCTCTCTTGAAAAGAGGCGGCTTTCTTAACTTTCTTCTTGGCCCCTTTTAAATCATTTTCATTGTAGTCGACATTTTCAATGTCTGCTCTCATTTGATTTATGAAGTTTTCATTTTTAGATTGTCTATTTTGAACCAGTTCAGCTTCGTGACTTCTACCTCTGTTATTTTCAGCACTGTTATTCTTTACACATTTCTCCAATTCTTTTATTCTGTCATTTTGTTGGGAGAAATGATCCTTAAATTCCTCAATATTTTTATTAAGTTTTTCTAGTAAAGTGAAAACTTTTTCGTCCATGATGCTCCTTCAGTAAATTTTTCCTTTCTAATGACAGAGTTTTTAGTCAATGTTTCAAAATATAGTCTAATTACTATTTTAAAGCTTTATCTAATGATTTAAATGCGTAATTTATTGCACTAGTTAAAGAACTGACACAAAAAAATCCCATTACATGTTTTTACAATGACTTGTTATTATGGAATGTTAAACTCTACTATAACTCTATTCAATTCATTGTCTAGGTATGACTAGACAAACTACCATTATAATAATAAAGTACAATCGGTAGCATTACCTGGTTTATTTCTAATTTACGTTTTACAATTAACTAATTTAATGATTTAACTTTAGATTATTGACTAAATAACATTATTACTTGACCAAAATTCTATGAGTCATGGTCTTAAGTGGGCAACTGCTGAATTCAAAGACTGAGATGGATACAAAAATCAGTGTAAATGGACTCAGAGCAATATGCCATTAGAGCCACAACATTTCACTTGGTAAGAAAACTGTAATTCAAGACTGGGACTCAAACCTAGGACCCTTGAAAAATATTTCAGCAACTGCACTGGCCATGCTGCCAATATTTTCTCCCAATTTATTAAACAGCTCTATAATTAGAAAATAGATATCAATTCTGAGTGCATTGTTGTGGAATAATGCAGGGTTTGAGTTCAAATGCGTAGTAATATAATCACCAAGGCCGATAGGCCTGAGTGATTTATTACAAAGCATTTGAACGAAAAACATGCATTATTATACAATAATGCACAAAGAATTAATATCTATTTCTATTCTAACACGTCAAGAAAAAAATACAATGATTACTATATAGGTGGACTTCATGTTTGGTGGTTTAATTTGTTTTCGCCTCATAGTTTCCAATAGAAACGTTCTTTAAGGGCTGTTCCAGTGGGTTGAAAAAAACTGTCGTTTAATCTACCATGTGTAGAAACATTTTGAGAACAACAAATTTTGAAAACGTTGATAAAACTTTGTTTGTTTATTTTATTTCATTCTATATTTTCAAGCTAAAAACAAAGTATTAATAGTGAAATAAATGTGAAATTTTACTCATTTGCAACATTGAAATAGCGTTCTTGATTTGATTTTTTTTGCATGTGCTGTTTGGCGCTACATTGTGACATCACGTAAACAACACTTTAAACGTCTGTACAGCATTAATGACTGAATTAAAGATACTGGTGTTAGGATTTGTAAATAATTCTGTTTGAAAATACACAGGGAGGTAATAAGGACAGCAAGTGCATAGTTGTAGAATAATGCACGCTTCCAGACTTCTTTGTCTATATAGGAAAATTCCGAAAGTGTTAGAATAAGACATAGAGTTTACAAAATCTTTCACAGACTCTGTGTCTTACATAGGTTAAGTCCTGATAATGAACAGTGTAATATACAGCAAGCAAAACAGCATTGTATTTGGTAATTTTTAAGCTAATATCTAAAATTACACTTCAAAAACAAATGCTGGCGGAATAAAAGTATTTTAAGTAATTTATCGTGGAGGATTCGAACAATCTGTCAAACAAAGATGCAAAAAGAAAAATCTGGTATAATTTTGTTAATATCAATGACTTATGTTCTGTTGACATGAAATGGGTATGAAGGTCATAATAAGCATATCATGTCTCAAAGGTTCAGTGAAAAGGTCATGAGGAACTGAAAACTGGAATTCAAAGTTAAACAAGAATTAGTAACAGAGTAACCAATGTCCCCTGCCTAACGGAAGTTTTACACGAAGCACAAATTGTACTAATTATCAAAAGATTGAGAAAACAGTGTAAAATCTTGATCAATGATAGATCAGCAAATGCAAAATAAATTCAGTTAAGAGAAATAAAATGAAATAACTCCTGTGTATGTGTCAACATAAATACGTTTGCATAGTTGTTATCACTATTCCAAAACCACAAAATGTGACAAATACAAAATCAAACAAGAGGGCCATGATGGCCCTGAAGTCGCTCACCTGTATATAGGCCCCAAGAGTTTAAACCCCAGGGCTTTTGTTTGAACAAACTTGGTAGACACCCATTAGAAGATATTTCATGCTAAACATCTAAGGTATGGCTCGTTGAGTTTTTAAAAAAATTTTTTTTTAAGATTTAACTATACACATATAGTTAAAAGCAATGACACCCCTAGGGCGGGGCCAGTTTTGACCCCATTTGACACTCACTAGAAGATGTTTCATGCTTACTATCTAAACTTTCAAAGAAGATTTTTTTTTTAAAGTTTTTGCTTTACACATATAAGGAAAATCAATGACCCCCGGGGCAGGGCAAATTTTGACCCCAGGACTCTTATTTGAACAAATTTGGTAGACACCCATTAGAACATGTTTCATGCTAAATATCTTAGCTCTAGCTCTTTGGGTTCTTTAAAAGAAGATTTTATAAGTTTTTACTATATGCATATAGGGAAAATCAATGACCCCCTGGGGCGGGGCCAATTTTGACCCCAGGGCTTTTATTTGAACAAACTTGATAGACACTCATTAGAAGATGTTTCATGCTAAATATCTTAGCTCTAGCTCTTTGGGTTCTTTAAAAGAAGATTTTATAAGTTTTTACTATATGCATATAGGGAAAATCAATGACCCCCTTGGGCGGGGCCAATTTTGACCCCAGGGCTTTTATTTGAACAAACTTGGTAGACACCCATTAGAAGATGTTTCATGCTAAATATCTTAGCTCTAGCTCTTTGGGTTCTTTAAAAGAAGATTTTTTAAGTTTTTACTATATGCATATAGGGAAAATCAATGACCCCCGGGTCGGGCCAAGTTTGATACTAGGGACAAAATTTGATCAACTTTGGTATTGGACCTTCAGATAATTACAATATACCAAATATCAAAGCTCTAGGCCATTTACTTTCAGACCAGAAGATTTTTCAAGTTTTCACTATATGTATATAATGAAAATCAATGACCCCCCAAAGGCCAATTTTGACCCGAGGGCCATTATTTGAACAATCTTGGTAGAGGTCAACTTTACATTGTTTCATGCCAAATATCTAACCTGTAGCCTTTACAAATTCAGAGAAGTAGATTTTTTTTAGGTTTTACAATATACATATAAGGAAAAACCTATGACCCCCCCCCCCAGGGCGGGGCCGATTTTAATTCTAGGAACAAAATTTGAACAACTTTGGTTTTGGACCTATAGATGATACCATAGACCAAATATCAAAGTTCATTTACTTTCAGACCAGGAGATTTTTCAAGTTTTCACTATATGAAAATCAATGACCCCCGAGGGCGGGCCAATTTTCACCCGAGGGCCATTATTTGAACAATCTTGGTAGAAGTCTACCACACAATGTTTCATGCCAAATATCGTACCTGTAGCCTTTGTCAATTCAGAGAAGAAGATTTTTTTATGTTTTACTATATACATATTAGAAAAACCTATGACCCACCCCCCCCCCCGGGGTGGGGCCAATTTTGACACTAGGGACAAAATTTGCACAACTTTGGTATTGGACCTTTGATGATACCATAGACCAAATATCAAAGCTCTAGGCCATTTACTTTCAGACCAGAAGATTTTTCAAGTTTTCACTATATGTATGTAATGAAAATCAATGACCCCCCAAAGGCCAATTTTGACCCGAGGGCCATTATTTGAACAATCTTGGTAGAGGTCAACTTTACAATGTTTCATGCCAAATATCTAATCTGTAGCGTTTGCCAAATCAGAGAAGAAGATTTTTTTAGATTTTACTATATACATATAAGGAAAAACCTATGACCCCTCCGGGGCGGGGCCAATTTTGACACTAGGGACAAAATTTGAACAACTTTGGTAGAGGACCCATAGATGATACCACATACCAAAAATCAAAGCTCTGGCCCATGTACTTTCAGACAAGAAGATTTTTTAATTTTGTGTTTTTTGAAATCCTTTTCTGGCCCTATGACCTACATATGCAACAGACCGGAACCATTTGAACAACTTTGAAAGGGGACCACCCAAGGATCATTTCTGTAAAGTTTGGTTGATGTGCAGTCATTGGTTGCAGAGGAGATGTTGTTAATGTTCAAAAGATGATGACGCACGACGAGGGACACAGGGCCATCACATTAGCTCACCCTAGGTGAGCTAAAAAAGGGTATGGTCTGTTACACGATATAATTTTTTTGTCAGGTACTTAACTTTTTCATAGATCAAGGACTTTGAAGATTTATGGGCATTTCACCAATGACATTTTATTTGACAGGGTATGACTTAGCATCATACCCTGTAACAGACCATGTTAAGCTCTGACTTCCAAGTTTGACCAAAGAGGTCCGGAACAGTTGCGAGGTCTGGGTGTTGCGCTTGACAATTTATCTTATTTTTGTGAACATTTGTGTTAAAATTAATTTCAAAATCCCATGATTGATGAAAAAGTTTTGGAACTGACACAAAATATACCCCATAACAGACCATGTTAAGTTTGAACCCCAAGTGTGACCTTGACCTTAAATGGGGTTTGGGTCTTGCACATGACACATCATCCTACTTTTGTGAACATTTGTACCAAGCAGTTTCAAAATTCTTTGAACAAGTTATTTTAAACTCCCTTGAAATTTGAACAAATTAAAGACCTGACGGATCAAATTAAGATTTGACCTTCAAATGTGACCTTGAGCTTGAAAGTAGGGACGAGTGTTGTGTACATCATACCATTATTGTGAACATTCATGCCAAGTAACTATAAAATCCCTTGAATAATTAAAAAAAACTATGGACCAGACACAAAATATACCCTTTAACAGACCTTGTAAAGCTTTTAATCCCAGGTGTGACCTTGACCTTGGAGTTAGGGGTCAGGGTAGCACATGATATGTCGACCTATTATTGTAAAATCCCTTGAACAATAAACAAGATGGCCATGATGGCCCTGAAATGGCTCATCTGAATATAAAAACTCTCCATGAACAGGAATGATTTTGACCCCAGGGCTTTTATATGATCAAACTTGGTAGACACCCATTAGAAGACGTTTCATGCTAAATAACTAAGCTCTAGTTCTTTGGGTGTTTTAAAAGAAGATTTTAAAAGTTTTTAATATATAAATATAAGGAAAATCAATGACACCACCACCCCCCCCCCCCCCCCCAAGGCGTGCCGGTCAATTTTGACCCCAGTGCTTTTATTTGAACCAACTTGGTAGACACCCACTAGAAGATGTTTCATGCCTAATATAAAAGCTCTAGCTCTTTGGTGTTTTTAAAAGATTTTTTAAGTTTGTAACATATACATATAAGGAAAATTAATACAGAACAGAACAGAACAGATAGTTTATTCAGATTTGTACATAGTACATCATCTTGTATATACATATCAATAATTATATATGTCAACGTGAGATACAATAAGAAAAGAATTATTTTTGACAGTAATGGTAGTAATTTGAATACATATAAATCAAAACAATTAATCATGTATAAGGAGAAAGAACATGTATTAGAGTTATCTTTCTACAGTTAATACTGAATTTCTTAAAGCAAGAGCGTTTTTGATGAACAGTGATAATTGTATAAGCTCGGTTTTATCACAAGAATTTAAAAGTTTGATAAATTTATAAACAGATGGTCTTTTGACGTAAATATCCTTTATGTATTTTTTTCTTAATTCTGAATAAAAGCTGCATATACATATAAAATGATACTCATCTTCTATATCTAAATTGTTACAACATAAACAATATCGTTCATTACGGGGAATAAGGTTTCTATTAAATCTTTCCTGTTTGAATTCTAAGGGGAAGACCACTCATGCGTAATTTTACAAAAATAAAATCTAAATCCTTTTGGTAAAATATCTAAATATTTCTCATATTCAAATGTACTCTTAACATTTTTATAAAAAATATAAAAGAGAACTATTTTCTAAGTTAGCAAACCATTCTTGTTTAACAACATCCAAAATGCGATTTTTAAACTCTGTCAAAAATATATTCTTATCTATGTAATTTATTTGATCAAAAACATATGAAAATCCATAAGCATTCAAAATTTTTTTTCACATTTGTGACCCAGTTTACACATCCACTATTGCTGTCATTTAATGCTATATTATACATTGTTTTTAATAAGATATTATCAGTCTCAACAATTTTCATCCAGTATTTTATTATTCTTATATATCTATTTACATACAATGGGTACCTTCCAATTCGCCATAAACATATGCATTACATGTATTCTGTCTCACTTTTAATAATCTTTTGCAAAAATTTTAAATGAATTCTTTCAATTGGTTTCGACTTAGAATATCCCCAGACTTCACATGAATAGTTCAAAATAGAAACAACAAAAGCATCAAATAACTGACAAAATAACTTTGGACTTAGATCATATTCATTACATTTACATAATAACACATTCATAGCCTTTAACGCCTTACCTATCAAATGTTCCTGATTCAATAAAAAGCTACCAGTGTAGTTAAAAACTGTTCCCAAGTAATTAAAGTCATTTACCACTTCAATTTTTTTACCATCATAATACCAATTCTCTTTTGGTAAGAGCCCACCCCTTTTACGGAAGACCATTATTTTTTGTTTGTTGTATTTACTTTAAGACCCCAGTTAACACAATAAATTTTTAAAGTGTCTAAAAGTTCTTGAGTTTCCTCAGGTGTCTGGCCTATGATGGCCATGTCGTCAGCAAACAACAAAGAATTAAAACTATATCCTCCAGTAATAGACCAGAGTCGACACTGTTTTTGTAAAAACAATTCTAAATCTTCCATAAAAAGAGAAAATAGCAGAGGAGACATTACCTCCCTTGACGTAAGCCTACAGCATAATTAAAATAATCAGAATAATTAGAAAATGACTTAACACATGATTTTACTTTTTATACATATCCCTTACAATTCTAAGTATTTTACCTTGTATACCACAATTGTACAATTTTAACCATAATCCATTTCTATAAATTGAATCGAAACATTTCATCATATCAACAAAAATAACATACAATCTTTTATTATTATATAAATAGTTTTGAACTAATGACGTAAGAATAAATATTGCGTCAACAGTAGATCTTCCTTTACGGAAACCAAATTGAGCATCTGAAATAGTATTGTTATCATTACAAAAGCGCTCAATTCTATTATTAATAACGAAGTAGTAAAAAGTTTAGATAAACAGCTAACAAGCGTTATACCCCTATAATTATTCACTTCATTTTTATTTCCCTTCTTATGTAAAGGTAAAATTACACCTTCGGTCCATTTGTCCGGAAAAAATCCTGAATCCAATATACAATTAAATAAATCACATAAATGCGATGAACAAAATATCAGCACTTTCTATAAAATACTCATTTAATAGGCAATCATTACCACACGCTTTGTTACGCTTCAATGATTTCACTGCAGACGATATTTCACTCACAGTTATAGGCAAGTCCAATTCTGGAAATGCATCATTATCAGAATCAAAATTATTATTATCACAAAACAATTCAGCGTCATCATTGTAACAATAGAAACATTTCATTGCAAATATTTGAAAAGTATTCTTTTAAATTCATCAAGAGGAATTTTATTCTCAACATAGTTTTTCTTTTTAAAGTATTTCCAAAAATCCCTGGGCTTACTATTTTTTAAAGTTTGTATTTCAAAGCATTTTAGTTTTGTAATACGCATTTTTTTTCTTACGTATAATATTTTTATACAAAGATTTTTGTTCAACAATTGTATTCTGTTAATTCTGTTTTTATCACAATTAAATAACCTCAATTTTTCCACATAAGCAGCACGAGCTAGCGTGCAGTCCCTATCAAACCAGTCTGCTTGTTTTCATATATGATTGTGATTCAAAGCAATAATTTTGTTTAATATGACATTTTTTTGCAAATAATGGATCAGCTACATTACGTAATACATCTGTAAATTTATTAAGAGCATCGTTAACAGATGATCTATTATTATGATCTAAATTATCACAATATTATTTAACAATGGTAAATTGGCTATAATACCAGAGCGAAATTGCTGCTTATGTATTTCTTTCCATTTGTACTTAATCTCTGTATAACTTAAATTATTATCTGGTACGTTATTACATAATAACGATACATGTAAAGGTGCATGGTCACTCCATTCATTGAACGAGTCAACCGAAAAATCAGTGATCCGTGAAAAGTTACGTTCATGACATAATAAGTAATCTATGACAGATGTACCGTTTTGTGACATAAAAGTATAGTTATTAGAATTTCCGATACGGCCGTTAACAATACGTAAGCAACATGATTTACACAATATCTAGTAATCTTGTACCATGACTATTATGGTTTTTGTCGATTGTGGCCCTAACAGGGGTGTTGTCGGGGTCATAATCTATGTCATCTGTAAATAAGTTAACTTTATCATAAACAATACAATCATTTTTGCTCCCCACTCTGCTATTAAAGTCACCTAAAAGATACACAACTCCTAGATTTTCATAAATAAAAAACATCATTTTCTAACGTTTCGAATAAATCAACATTGAGAACGTTGTATACAGGCGAATCTTCACACCAAATATAGACTCCACATAAATAAATATCTTCTTCATGTTAAAAAATGTGCGGTCTAATTTAACCAAATAATAGTATCGTGATAATTTTTTAACAATTTGAATACCAGGGGATAAATGTTCTTTGTAATACAAAACTAAACCACCGCTACATCTTCGAGATTCCTGTTTTGAAATTTTCTATAGTAATGATGCGAAACATAACCGTTAAGAGTAATATTGCTTAAGGAATTGGTCCATGTTTCATACAGAAAACAAATGTCACTATTAGTTATAATATCTAAAAAGTTTGAACAAGACTTTTTATCGTTCGTGAGCCCGTGCACATTCCATGAAATAATAGAAAGTTCCTCTCCTTCATACCCCTAGTCCCTAATTGGTCGTCCATCAATGTAACAAAGTATCGTACGCAATCCAAGCTTTTTTACCTTGGTCTCTGGCCTCCTTCATCTTCGGCACTAACTTCCGGCGTTTGGCGATGATTTCTTGTGGAAATTGTTCATACATACTGAATCTCGTACCGTTAAGATTTTTCCACTGCCGACGAACAAACTCACGATCCTTGAAAAAAGTGAACTTGGCAACAATAGTTCGCACTTTACCTTGAATTTGATGCCCTGGAGATCTGTGAACTCTTTCAAATCGAATACTGTCTGTCATGTCTTTTGCTATTTTTAGAGAAGTGTGTAAATGGTGTCTAAGTTTTTGCTCTGTCTCTTCCGGCGTCTCGTTTTCTTTAACTAAAATCTTCTGGGACATTAGTGAAAATCAGATTATTTCGCATAGACTGCGATTTCAGATACGCTACCTCTTCCTGTATATTGTCTCGAGCTTGTGATAAGTCGTCCACTTTGCTGGCTAGCAAAGCTGATCCTATATCAGCGTTTTCCACTTTGTCCTCTAGACTCATAACTCTGTCCTCAGTTTTCTTTGCCCTTTCCTCCATCGCAAGCCATATACTCTTTAATTCCTTCTCAAACTCCCCTACCCGCTTCTCTAATTTATCGATAGCACTGAGTTTTTTCTCGACACAACCAAGCCTTGAACTTATATTCTGAAGGCAATTCATTAAATCCTTATTTGTTGGCTCACTGTTTGCCGCCATATTTTTGAACACAATATTCTCAGGTTCTGAATTTATCTCAAAAACATTATTGCTATCAACATTGTATAAAACTGCATTAGTCTGATTTAACAAGTCACTTACTGAAACATTATTATCTGAATCACTTGACGGGCCTCTTTGTTTAAACAGTTTTCTATTTCCATCAGTTAAATTGTCATTATCACTGCTATTCCTCTCTTTCCTTTTTTTATTTCTTGATCCACCCATACTAAATCATACTTGAAATGTTCCACTATAAATCCGTGCTAAAGACTAATATTTTTATTACATATATATCCTTTAAAATCACAAAAAATGAATTTCTCTTTGTTAGAATTTGAATTGTACGTCCATTTTTACTGACCGATCACGTTTTAATGACCCCCAGGGACGGGTCCAATTTTGACCCCAGGGCTTATATTTGAACAATATTGGGAGACACTTACTAGAAGATGTTTCATGCCAAATATCTAAGCTCTAGCTTTTTGGGTTTTTTTAAAGAAGATTTTCTTCTTTTGGTTGCCATGACAACCAGAGTTCTGCATGGAATTAAATTCTGTGAACAAATATCAAAGGTGACCACCAAAAGAACATTTCTGTTTGGATAAAAAAATTGGCTCAATGGTTTATGAGGAGATGTTATTTAAAGGTTAACGGACGATGATAACATGACATCCCATTATTGTGAACCTTTGTGCAATGTATTTTCAAAATCATTATATAAGGCGGGGAACAACAAGGCTCTCAATCCCCTTCACTTTATCTCAATGCTTGATAGTACAATAAATGGAAGTTAAAAGGGAGCATCATTCTGCAAAAGGCCTTAGTCTTACTTTACTTTTGATAATGAACATGATTTCAGATTTGAAGTGAGTATCTTTGTGTAACTGATAGATCACAGTTTTATTCTTATTTTGAAAGTGAACAAATATACAATGTTTAAAATGAATAGTTCTGATAGTTTTCTTGAGAATCAAACCTTAATGCTAACAAAATGGTTAGCCATAGGTACTGAGAAACAAACTTAACAAGGCAGTCTTAAGGACAGCTAAATCCCCTTTTGCAGAGAACATAAATGTGTACTTCTTGACCTTTTACCAACCAAGACCTTGATGTTGTGTCATGCATCTAAGCATAAGCACAGTCTCACAATGGTGATTATTTGTGCCAAGTTATTTAAAATCTTCCATAAAGTCAAAAAGTTAGGAGAACATATGAGCCTTGTCATGACAAAACCAACATAATGGGTTTGCAACCAGCATGGATCCAGACCAGCCTCAAATCCACGCAGTCTGATCAGGATCCATGCTCTTCGCTTACCAACCCTATTACAAGTAGAGAAACTGATAGCAAACAGCATGGATCCTGATCAGACTGTTTGTATCAAACCCAGAAATGATCAATAATATTGTCGATAATTTCTTAATTTCACACCTTTAATGTCATAACTGGAGGATTAAAACAACAAAATATTGAACAGAAAACTTTCAATAAGTTTTTTAGAGATGTTGCTGCTATCATTATCTCTTTCGTTCCATAATTTTAAACAAACATAAACATGATACGATTAGGTTTTTGAAGTTGTTATCGGCGATGAAAACTGTGAAAATAATTAAAGGTTGATTGGTCGATGTGCTTTGTAGTAAAATGGTGATTTAATTGAGTAAGTCATGTCATTCTTTTAACAAGATTTTTTAGAATGTAAAAATATGTTTGTGTTTAAAGACATTCATAATACATTTTGTAAAAAATTTTGTGAAAAAATTTATAATGTTAAAAAGTAAAAGAAAATATATGAAAATAAAAAATAATAGTGTATGCTCTTCTCATTTAAAATATGTTAGCCCAGAATTAAACATGTGTACAGTACATGGTATCCCTTAATATATTGCTTGGTTTTCTGTTTGACCAAACTCATTAATGAGTCCAACCCGCTATTAAGACCAGATTTGTAAAGTCCCTTCATTGGTCTCATTAGCGAGTTTTTACTGTATTTAGTTTATTTGTCTTGTCAATGATGGTAAAATTATTGTAAATTCTAACATGATCCACAGTGTTTTCTATTGAACATAGAAGGTATGAAAATGTGTGTTATTATGTTGACATTCTATATCTAGACATGTGATTTAACAATTCCACATATGACGTAACCGTTAACAATGCAACACTGAAAATAAATACTGAAATAAATCAGGCACAATTTAGCTTGATATCAAGTACGTCAGCATTTATTTCTTGAAATTGTGTTAGAATCCAAATAATATATCCAAATCAGTGATAAAATATCACTTGATAACATCACTGTTTGTCGTCCGGATGCACATCATTATATCACTCATGCTACACCCTTGTGATATAATTCCTTGCATCCGAACTCAAACAGTGATTTTATTTAGCAAGAAAATCACTGTTCGAGATACATCATTTCTTGAATAGCTTCCCATTTTAAATGTAAATATAAATTATTTATAGTAAATTGGTGCTAGATAATAATATAATGTTATTCTTTATGTTGAAATGGCACTGTTACGATTGACTTGTGCATAATTTCTGAAATACTATTTTTCTAGGTTTATATACGAATCATAATTAGGAAAACTAGAAATTAAAATACATATTTCCATGTGAATATACAAAATTAATAAGAGAAATGAACTTTAAACCTCTTTAAGTTTTCTAAAAGAAGATAACTACCATTACACTTTAACTCCCAGCTGCATTATAAACGGTATAAAAATTGCACCATAAAAATTGTTTTTGTTACAACAAGAGCTGTTGGTAGGACAGCATGGTCGACTGTTCTCAGTGCTTGATAGTAAAACAAAAGCCTGGATATTGTGAAATTTTCTCAGCTCAAAAAAGGACATAATTCTGTCAAATTCCATGTCAGAATTATGGGCCTTAGATAGTGACCTCCTACTTTGTTATCAAATAAGTTTGTGAAATTTCAATTCATAATTCTTGGAGATACCAACCTGCACGCAAAAATTTAAACCCAAATGTGAGTACAATAGCTCTCTCTTTTCTTTGAAAAGTCGAGCCAAAAACCCATAAGTAAAATGTATATTAGGGAATCTTTTTCTTAAATAATGAACCATCTACATAATTAATATTATAATATACAATGCATATTTGACAAAATTATAATTAATTCATTTTAAAAATGGGTCAATAATGTTTTATACCATTTAGAGTAATGTATCATTTAAAAAAAAAAAACAAGAAGCACCTCAATGCGACGAAAACCAGGTTTTCAATGACCAAGTTTTGATGTGACAGCAATCAATAGGTCAAAGTGCACTGAAGTTATTGGGTAGAAGCTAAAAATTCTATTGTAAGCAAATGACCTTGAACTTGCTCCCAGATATCTAAGTAGCAATCCAAAGCTGCCACTCAGCAAGTTTGGTGTCAATAGGCCAAAGCAAGCTCAAGTTATAACATGAAACTAAATACAATTTAACCTTGATCACAGACACCTGGGTAGCAATCCCAAGCTGCCTCTTGATATAAGCTACCCATTCATCAAGTTTGATGTCAAAAGGCCAAAGCAAACTCAAGTAATTGAGCGGAAACTGAATTTCTATTTTTAGTAACAGTGACCTTGACCTTGATCACAGACACCTGGATCGCAATCCCAAGCTGCCTCTTGATATAAGCTATCCATACACCAAGTTTGGTGTCAATAGGCCAAAGCAAACTAAAGTTATTGAGCGGAAACCAAAAGTTGACGACCGCCCGCCCGCCTGCCCGCTGACTTCGGCATTACAATAACCTGGTTTTCGTTGAAAACCTGGTTAAAAATTCAAACCAACTGTCAAATTATCTTGAAATACTAGTAGATGGCAAGACATTATATCAAATACATGAGGTCATTAACCTAGGAGGGTTTTCAGAAATGTAATATTGCCCACATGGTAATGTTAATTAACAAACCTGATACAGCAGAAAGCTAGCAATTAAATCAATATCAAATACATTGTAAGCTATGTCACACATCAACAAAATCATTTTGGGTTTAAAACAGTATAATTATAATTGTGACCTGAAAGAAATTATTTATTGAAAGAAGTTATTTACAGAGTTATATAATTATAAGCCAGTTCATAGTATCTTCAGGACACATATAAACATATAATACAATAGAAGGCCATTTCTGAGGAAAAAAACGAACTTTTTATAGACCAAGGGACACAACTCTGATTTAAATATGAAAACACCAAAGAAAACAGAGCACTTACCTCCCTTGAGTAATATCTCCTCTCAATGACCTAAAAATAACGAGGAGAATGCATTTTAACCATTTATGTGAAATATGTACATGTATGCCAACCTTTTCCTGCACAAGTTTTTTTCTATTTTGGTTTATGACATGAGATTCAATTTTCAAATCTATCGAAGACCTAAAATGCTAATTTAAACTCTTGTCAAATGTAATTTCACCTTTTGACCTGCATATTATTGCACGTTCATGAAATGGCTCATTTTTTCATCAGATTTTTTTTTTGTACATGTACTTATGTTATTCACAGGCCTATAAGAAATGACAGCATCTACCAGACTTGATTTTTTTAACTTGAATAGCCTTGAACTTAAACAATTATAACGATTGTTATTAAGTTTTATCACATACCCATGCAACATGATGCCATTTGCATTAAACAAACATAGGATAAAGATATACTAAATGTTAGGATTACACTTCAAGCATGTATGAGAAAAAGAATGATTTTTCTTACCATAAACAGTTTTTATTTTGAATATGTGTTTAATAGAATATTATATTTGTAAAGCTTCATTACTAAATTTATTTTACTAATAGTATGCCAGCCGCTTGCAAACCTAGTTTTATACAATTAACATGGCCAATAAATTCAGTATTGAACCTACACTCATCCAATATCCTCTCTATATACGTAAATGGATCTTTTACAAAACATATACACTTAGTATCAATAGCAACAAGTTATCTGATGAAACATTTCATAAGAATGATATCTTAAAACATTAAATGACAAGGTACTTCATGAGAAAATGTTGCCTTGTAACTTTGGACTCTTAGGAGAAAATAAAAGTCATAGAAGTTTTAATATTCAAAACATTTTCATCTGTAAGAGGAGAAGCTTGAAACGTCAATAAAGATTATAAATAACCAGAAATTTAAGTCTCAAACAACACCTCAAACCTAGGTCAACTACACAAGTACTTACTTTGTCAAAAAATCTGGATAATTTTACAGAATTAGTTGACCCTGGGGCAAGGTATTTCACACCCTGACAATCCTGCAAGATTAATACAGAATTTATTAACCAGAGTTACATTCTTTTCAAAAATAAAACTGTTATAAAAAATACTCTCACAGAATGATCATGTGCCAACAACAGTTACTTATTCTCCAGCAAATCTATCATTTAATAATGATTTAAAGTGGATTGGTCTAAAATGGGCACTTTTTCTTGTTACGTATGAACTACTACATAATTATGCAGTGATGTTTCACCTTATATAAGAGAAATTTTCTTTTAAATCATGCAGTTTTCCCAAAAATCTAAAACTTACCCTAGCTTTTTTACTTCCCAAACTAGCAATTTTAGATATAATTTATCCCAAAATCAAGAGGCTGAGATCTCTTCTCAATAAGGTGAGAAAAACCACTGTTATGTATGGTATTGCAGACCTTCCATTACAGACCAATTCACTTTAAGCTTTACTTTAGCTATAAAAGTATGTTTAAAATTCAACAGAGGCAGACAAATAAATCACAAAATTAGTTTTCATTTTTCAATACCAAGACAACATTGACATACATATCCTTCATAAATATATTTTTTCATAGTTACTGTACATGTTTTTTATTATTTCCAAAAATAGAATTGATATTTTGTTTGCAGTTATGTCCCTTTAATACTCACCAGATCAAACTGGTCAGCACCAAACTCTTCAGCTACAGATGATGTTCGGGATTTTCCCTTATCTCTCATATTTTCAGCTTGATCAGCTTTGGTTCCTATCACAAGTAAAGGGATCTGGTTACCAGCAAACTCTTCAGGATCATAGTCATTCCTGTGAAAATTGAAATACATAAAACTGTTTTGTAACACATTTCACAAATTACGTTTTGTGAGTTAATATGAACTTAAGTGCTGCTAGGTTCCATTCTATTGTGTTTTTGAGCCTTATGGTGGTTTTTGTAGTTTACCCTTCTGATCACAGCAAGTAAGCCATTTTGAATTCACCAGAGCACAGTTCAGCTACTGGCATCATTCCTTGGCAGGCTGTCAGGCAGTTTACCAGTTCTATTGCCTTCACTTTTTCTAGGAACTGATATTTCTTCTGTTCATGCCAGAGCAGAGGTACAGTACAAATTAATATAGAATGGATTTCATTATTATTAATAATGAAAGTGACTTTCTGCACCATCTGGGAATCGAACCCGTGTTGCTCAATTCACAGTCTACAGCTCTACTAATTGAGCAAACCAGAGAGTTTTATAAGTCATATTTAAAGGCATTGCTCTTATATACAAATGGACAGTAATCCTTTGAATCTACAAGCATGCTCCTAAATTACCTTCCTTGTGAAATCATCCTAGATTTACTGGTCAAACCTTTGGCTTATTAATACGGCATGAATAGTTTTACCTATGTTATATACCTTTTAGCTATTGCCAAACTTTAACAGGTAATCACAGTACAGCTTCTGCAACACTCTTTGGGAGACAAATATTTTGGTTATTGATTAGAGCACATGAGCTTAACATCCTATCAATAATTGAAAAATATAAGCAGATAAGTAAACAAGAGGGCCATGATGGCCCTGAAATCGCTCACCTGTATATAGACCCCTGGGCCAATGCCAATTTTAAACCAGGGACTTTTATTTGAACAAACTTGGTAGACAGCCATTAGAACATGTTTCATGATAAATATCTAAGCTCTTACTCAGTACTCTTTGGGGTTTTTAAAAGAAGATTTTTTAAAGTTTGTACTGTATACATATAGGAAAAAACAATGAACCCCTCCCCCCCCCCCCGGGCCAATTTTGACCACAGGGCTTTTTATTTGAACAAACTTGGTAGACACTAACTAGAAAATATTTCATGCTTAATATCTAAACTCTAGCTCTTTTGGTTTTTTAAAAGAAGATTTTTTAAGTTTTTTACTCTATACAAAATAATGAAAATCAATGACCACCTGGGGCGGGGCCAATTTTGACCCAAGGGCTTTTATTTGAACAAACTTGGTAGACATTCACTAGAAAATGTTTCATGCTTAATATCTAAGCTCTAGCTATTTGGGGTTTTTAAAAGAAGATTTTTTAAGTTTTTACTATATACAAATAAGGAAAATCAATGACCCCTTGGGGCCAGGCCAATTTTAACCCGATGGCATTTATTTGAACAAACTTGGTAGACACTGACTAGTTGATGTTTCATGCCAAATATTTAAGCTCTAGCTCTTGCAGTTTTCTAAAAGAAAATATTTTAAGTTTTTACTATATACAAATAAGGAAAATCAATGACCCCTTGGGACCGGGCCAATTTTAACCCCAGGGCATTTATTTGAACAAACTTGGTAGACACTGACTAGTTGATGTTTCATGCCAAATATTTAAGCTCTAGCTCTTGCAGTTTTCTAAAAGAAAATATTTTAAGTTTTTACTGTATACAAATAAGGAAAATCAATGACCCCTGTGACCGGGCCAATTTTAACCCCAGGGCATTTATTTGAACAAACTTGGTAGACACTGACTAGTTGATGTTCATACGAAATATTTAAGCTCTAGCTCTTGCGGTTTTCTGAAAGAAAATATTTAAAGTTTTTACTATATACAAATAAGGAAAATCAATGACCCCCTGGGCAGGGCCAATTTTGACCCCAGGGCATTTATTTGAACAAACTTGGTAGACACCTACTAGAAGATGTTTCATGCTTAATATTTAAGCTCTAGCTATTTGGGGTTTTTAAAGAAGATTTTTTTTAAAGTTTTTAATATATATAAATAAGGAAAATCAATGACCTCCCGGGGTGGGGCCAATTTTGACCCCGTGTCATTTATTTGAACAAACTTGTTAGACACTGACTAGGTGATGTTTCATGCCAAATATTTAAGCTCTAGCTCTTGCGGTTTTCTAACAGAAGATATTTTAAGTTTTTTCTTTTGGTTGCCATGGCAACCAGAGTTCTGCTTTGAATTAAATTCTTTGAACAATTTTTAAAGTTGACTATCAAAGGAACATTCCTGTGAAGTTTGGATGAAATTGGCTTATGAGGAGATGTCGTTTAAAGTTAAAGTTTACGGGCAGACGGCACTGGACGAAAAAAGCGATCATGTCACTTTGTGACAGGTGAGCTAAAAATAATGGTAAATATACCCCTCTATGCAATAAATGAACACAAGTTTGTGGAAATTGATTTTCCACATGTGAAATTTGATAAAAATTTGTATCAAGTGTGCAAAAGATGTTGCATTCCTTGTGTTTATTTATTGTATAGGGGGCTTATATTATTGTATTATTTGCTTATATGTTTCAATTATTGTTAGAATGTCAAGCTCTTGTGATAAGAGGTGTTGCCCAACAGAGGTAAAATATAGTGGAAATCTTTATTTTAGAAAGAAATAATGATGTTGTTGAATAGAGGTATAAATTGCTCTACACAGGGGGTCACTCTGTCGAGGTTATACAGTATCTGGTACTGTAAGCCATTCCTTGCTCTGTGTGTAATAATCACTCTCAAGAAATTATATTTGTCTTTAATGAAAATGGAAGCTACATAAATTATGCATATAAATTTTAAACTGTATATGAAAGTGATAAAGTGTCTGATCATTCAAAATAAAAAAATATTTATTAAATTAATTATTATCTTTACAGTGAACAGCCTTGTAAGATATAAAAACATACCCATTTCCTTGTGATTTACAATCCTTCCTCAGTACTTCAGCTAACCAGGATCTTAAATTATGCTGGGATTTTCTATTGGTTAAATCATGCACAAGAATAATTCCTGAAAGGGAGATAAATCTGAACTACTTATTAACTTAAAGCATTTCAAAACAACTTTCTAAAACTTAAAAGGGAGATAATCAACTATTCAATAGAAATAATCATTAAATAATAGTTGTCAAATTGGAAGTCTATCAAAAGAAATGTTATACATGTACATGTACCTTTTAATTTAAAGATGCCAAGGTTAAAAAAAAAGACACCATAAAATTTGAAATTCTTGCATAGTTCAAGTATAGTTCACTTAAAACAGATTAATCTGCACAAAAGATATTTAGAAAATACAGAGATATACTTGTAGTTTAAGTGAAAATTGATATTTGTCAAGATTTTTAGTGCCATTTTCGGTTTTTGGTCATTTTTCACAACAAAAAATCATTTTTCTGGGAAAATGAAGTGTCAGAGAATGATCTGCAAGTAAAATTTCACGCACAAGTTATTAGCCCTGACCAACATCAAATGGCAGAAAAGAAATAATACCCGCAATAAAAAATACATCTTTGCATTGTGTAAATTAATACTATCATGTTTATAACATGGGTTTTCATTTGATAATCATGATGTTTATATTATAATTTATATACACTATATTTGCTATAAAGATTCTTGACAGATTATTCAGCCATATACATGAATAAACACTTGTTTACATGGAATATAACCTGTAACAAATCTTTTATAATAAGGGCACCCATGGTCAAGTGGTTTAGGTTGTTGACTTCAAACCATTTACCTCTCACTGTTGTAGGTTCGAGCCAGACCAGTATCTTTATATTCTACATGTGAGAAAGCTATCCAGCTAGCTTACAGAACCTCGGTGGTTCTATTCAAATGCTTGTCTGTGTCTGAATTAATGTACAGAGGGGCAATTGAGGTCTTCCTCCACCAGTAAAGCTGGTAAATTACCATAACTGACTTATACCATGTTGCCTTGGTGTGACATTAACCCATTTCCCCCCTCCCCCCACCACACCCACTCACAATTTTTTTTATTTTATAACTTATCATATACAAATTATATTTTCATCAGTCAATTAGAACTTACCATTTACTGGATTATAGAAGATACCTCTGCTATTCTGGTGACCTGTACATCCTCCTATATCCCATAATTCTACAAAATAAGTCTTCTCTGCTGCTGTACCTGCCTTATACTCATGTAACTGTTGAAAACATTCATATATATATTGTATAATTATTATTGCCTTGACAAATCTTGTACAGTAATAATAACAAACATAAATCCAATACGTATATTGACTTACAAAAACTGTATCCAATATATTGATTGATCTATGATGTATTACAATAATTCAATAAAAGTATAATGATTAATTCAATAAACTTATCATAACTGATCCAAATTATATCTTTTCATTTATCCAATATATTCAGTTACCCAATAAATTTACTTTTTTTAAATATGTTATATGTATTCAAATCCAATAATTATTTATTAAATATATCTATGAATCAAATATACATTTATTAAGATTTTGATATCATGTTTACATACTTTGATCTATATAACATAAGAGTCCTATCTATGTACATGTTATTGGCAGAGTGAATTAGAAGGCAGTGAATCACTTTTTATTCTAACACGACCCGCATTTTTCCCTACTGAACACAGAAGACTCGAAAGTGTGTGTTATTATGCTATAAAATCACTGTTTGACGCATGTGACGTAATCATTATACATGTGACGTAACCACTAAAAATGTGACGCATTGACAATAAGTACGGAGACAAATCAGGTGCAATTTAGCTAAATATCAGGTACGGCAGCATTTATTTATTGATGTTGTGTTAGAATCGAAATAGTATATCCAAATCGGTGATTTTATTGCTTGATAACATCACTGTTTGTTGTTCGGATGAGCATCATTATATCACTCGGGCTACGCATCCAAACTCCAAACAGTGATGTTATTGAGCAATAAAATCACAGTTTGGGATATATTATTTCTTAATCAACTCAGTACCTCAAAGTGCAATTTTCTTATTGATTTCGCAGAAATGTTCATAAGTCACTCTCTTATACTATAGGTGGCTCTTTCAAAAGAAAGATAGGATGACTATAATACAATGTTGTAAAATATGTGACCTATAATTATATTTCAAAATGCTTGTTATAACGATGTACCTATGTGTGTACAAGTTATGAAATAAACTCTGTTCTGTTCTATAAAAAAACAAGAGGGCCATGATGGCCCTGAAGTCGCTCACCTGTATATAGGCCCCGGAGCCGGTTCAGTTTAAACACAAGGGCTTTTATTTGAACAAACTTGGTAGACACTCATTAGAAGATGTTTCATGCTAAACATCTAAGGTCTAAGTCGTTGGGTTTTTTAAAAAGATTTTTTTAAGTTTTTTCTTTACACATACATTCAAAAACAATCACATACCTGGGGCAGGGCCAGTTTTGACCCCAGGGCTTTTATTTGAACAATCTTTGTAGACACTTACTAGAAAATGTTTCATGCTTAATAGCTAAACTCTAGCTATTTGGGTTTTTTCAAAGAAGATTTTTAAAATTTTGCTATACACATATAAGGAAAATCAATGTCCCCCAGGACAGGGCCAATTTTGACCCCAGGGCTTTTATTTGAACAAAATTTGAAGACACTCACTAGAAGACACTTTGTGCTTTATATCCAAACTCTAAGTATTTGAGTTTTTTCAAAGAAGATTTTTTAAGTCTTTGCTATACACATATAAGGAAAATGAACAAACTTGGTAGACATCTGTTAGAACATGTTTCATGATAAATATCTTAGCTCTAGCTCTTTGGGTTCTTTAAAAGAAGATTTTTTAAGTATTTATCATATGCATATAGGGAAAATCAATGACCCCCTGGGGTGGGGCCAATTTTGACCCTAGGGCTTTTATTTGAACAAACTTGGTTGACACCCATTAGAAGATGTTTCATGCTAAATATCTTAGCTCTAGCTCTTTGGGTTCTTTAAAAGAAGATTTTTTAAGTTTTTACAATATGCATATAGGGAAAATCAATGACCTGGGGCAGGGCCAATTTTGACCCAGGGGCTTTTACTTGAACAAACTTTGTAGACATCCATTAGAAGATGTTTCATGCTAAATATCTTAGCTCTAGCTCTTTGGCTTTTTTTAAAGAAGATTTTTTAAGTTTTTATTATATGCATATTGGGAAAATCAATGACCCCCTTGGGCAGGGCCAATTTTGACCCCAGGGCTTTTATTTGAACATACTTGGTAGACACTCACTAGAAGATGTTTCATGCCCAATATCTAAGCTCTAGCTCTTTGGGCTTTTTAGAAGAAGAAGATATTTAAAGTTTTTTTTCTTTTGGTTGCCATGGCAACCAGAGTTCTGCATGGAATTAAATTCTTTGAACAATTTTTAAAGGTGACCACCAAAGGAACATTCCTGTGAAAGTTTGGATGAAATTGTCTTTGTGGTTTATGAGGAGATGTCATTTAAAGTAAAAGTTTACGGACGGACGCCGTACGGACGCCGGATGAAAAGCGATCACAAAAGCTCGCCCTGTCACTTTGTGACAGGAGAGCTAAAAAAAACACACTGATAGTAGACATACATGTACATTAACTTTTTTTTATACTTTCTTAATCAGTCAAACAAACAGCAATCATATGTTTCTACCTTGACATCGACTGAACAACCAATCGTCCAACTGGGATTTGTTGTTGGTTCATTCTGGCACATTAAATGCACTAAAGAAGTCTTCCCAACACCTGGACATGAAAAATAAGATTTATTCGAGACAATCCTTTATTCCCTTGACATTTCACAGTGTAAAAGAGATATATGTAAAGTAAACAGAAAACAACAGCAGACCAGCTTTTGTCACAGAATATAGTACTAACTTAAACTGATAATATTTTATTTTAATTAAGAACTACTTTATCCTCCTCAGAAATAGATCATGGACTAGTTAACTGTTTCTAGTATACATATGTACTAGCAGGTAGGAGTTCCTACGAATGGTTACAAATTATGTTTTTGAAAAATCCCAAGGGTGTTTGTTATGCAGGATCAAACCCAGAACCTCAGGAGTGACAGTCAGTGGTTATTATAGCCATTATTTACATATTACTTATTTAAGTCAACCGGTCCTAAGGCAAAACTTTCTACACCTGTGGCTGCCATTGCAGACACTTTGCATTTAATTAATATTAGTCTCCTAAAGGCTTTCTTGATGGCATAACCATCTATCGCACCAGTGTTGATTGTGAAAGTAAAAAGAGGACCTATCAAAAGTGGGATGAGAACTCAAGACCTCAAAACTATGAGCCCGATGCTTTACCCATCAATACAGCACCCTTCAGTCACATTATTTCAAATATTTGATGGTCAAAATTGTATCTATCCGAAACAGTATGCACTTCGTAATATATAATTTTGATTATTCTACAGAGTGTCTCTTAAGATTTTCAATGTGTACCGGTTCTTTTAGATGTGAATGGTATTTTTCTCTGATAAACAATATCCTGACCAAATACCTGAATCTCCAAGCACCAAAATTTTAACTTTATCTATTCCGGCCATGTCATCAAAGGCTTGAAAATGAATCAATAGCATCCAATTGATCATGATTGTGATGAGCTAACACCACTAAATGTTTGACTATATGAAATCGATTTTCACGAGCATTTTACCATGATTTTAGGAATAAATAACTGTTTTGACATCACATACACCTTTTTTGCCTCCCGTCTTTAAAACATATCTGGGACTCATGATAAAATTTATTTTAAGTCCCAGACTATACACGTACATGTATAATCGAAAGGAAAAATAAACAGCAATAAACAGAATTTTACATGTAGGAGAAACACTCAAGATTACAAGATATGCACTGGATCGAAGTAATAATTAATCTGAAAAAAGTACTCATCCATCTATGTTAAACAAAAAAAAATCACGCTTAAATTTTTTTCTTGGAACATAAATAGAGTTCTTGGTAAAATTCCGTAAAATGTCAGATAATTAATTAATTAGTGCGTGCCACGGCTTTAATTACAATTAAAGTCGTATTAAAGCTGTAGCTTTTTGATAAAAAAAACTTTTACTTTAAGTTTAAATCATGAATGTTTATACTATAGTTTAATGTCAGCTGGAATTGTATTATATATATATATAATATATATATAAATGTATAAATGTTTCTTATGTTTCATATAATTTGTGAACCCTAATTACATTTGATTTGAAAAAACTTAATGGCATGCTTTCTAGTGAAATTTAATATACCTCTCTTGACTGTAGAAATATTGTCTAGTAAAATTATTCTAAAATAGCAATATCATGAATATAAAGTAGCTTTGATAGATAAATATATATGTGCTGTGAAGGTATTGTAAACAACAACAACATTTATTTAGCAATTAAGCATTACAATGCTTTTAGCCATATTATACAATTAACATAAGGTGACAAATGACACAAGAAATCATTAGCAGTCAAATATTTTCTGCATAGAGAAGCTTACATAATAAATAAACTATTTTGACATAGATACATTTAAATCACGATACAAATATAATAATTATCAAATTTCTAAACAATTCCTTAATTTATTTGGCAAAAAAAATATTTTTATAAGTCTAACAGTTGTCTTTCATTATTGTATTGTAACCACGTCTGATAGATTACAGTTTTATAAACAATATACACGTAATTCTGCCATGGGAATTTGCGGCTTAATTTGTTGTTGCTGTTGTTCTGAATGTTTTGTTGCAAGGAAAGTTAATCTGATTGTCTTTGCTCAAAACATAACGAGCGTTTAGTACCAATTCGCACATGACATATATTTTAATTGTATAAAACGCAAACATGAAATAAATGTCTCGCCTATCGATCTTCTTAAGCTATTTATACAAAATTGAGAGTATATTTAATTGACGTCCGCTTCATAAAGATTATCTTTTCCTTTTCCTTTGTTGGACCTATTACATCAAATTATCGAATGATCGGCTGCTTAAATGTATGTAACGTTACATCAAATCATTAGGTCGGCATTGTAATGCCTGTCTGCAATCTGACTGGGACAAAGCAAAGTGAGAAAATATCCAAGTGACAAGTCAATAATAATTGAGTAACGCAACATTTAATTGAGAAAATATATAAACTGCTATGTTAGAATGATTTAAGTACTGTTAGAAATTCTTCAACGGGATATTACTATCAATGTTTTCTATTTGAGTAACAGTACCTCAACATATCAGTTTAATAAAAGAAATCTACCAAAAATAAACAAATGGAGTTAGGATTAATAAACGCCTCTTTAAAAGAGGTGGAGACGTTTAATGTCTTAAATGGGACTACTTCTCAACCAGTGCCTGATACGCCTCCCCCGCCAGGTTTCTATGGAGACACGCGAGTGCTCCTGATGAAAATCGTAACACCTATTATCATCACGTGGGGGACGTTTGGAAACATACTGACAATTCAAGTGTTACTCGGACAAATGAAAAAGATTTCCTCTACGTCTATGTACCTGCTTGCGCTCGCTGTCTCAGATCTGTGTCTCTTATGGACATCACCTTTTAGAGGTTGGATGAAGTACATGTGGGATTTAGATCTAAGATATCTAACAGATGCTGGCTGTAAAATTCATCTATACTTCTCATATACTTTCATTCACTTCTCATCATGGATATTGGTAGCTGTTACTTTGGAACGGGCTATAGGTGTCATCGCTCCACACAAGGTAAAGTTGTGTTGCACTTCAAGAAACGCTGGAATGGTTATCGTCTGCATTTTTGTTATAATATTTGGAATTGATTTAGTGATTCCAATTATTTCGTCTATTGATGGATATCAGCCTTTGGAAGGTCAGGCTCCTGTGTTATGCGCACCATCGACAAAAGAGTTTACAGCTTTTCGGGACAATATTTGGCTATGGATGGACCTCACGCTCTCATTTCTTTTACCTTTCTCGTGCTTATTCATTGGAAATGTGTCAATTGTTTGGCATTTACACAAAGCACGGAATATTCAACGCAAGTGTACCATGTCGACCTCGAAAGGAAAAGTCGGCTACCGAAGGAGACGCAGCATGCTGTCAGTTTCAGTTCTCATGGTTGCGCTCTGTCTTATTTTCTTTTTGACGATGACACCCGTGGCAGTTTTCCAAATCTATTACCCATACCGACATGAGCAAATTATAGAGATGTTTTATGTAGATCCATTCGCAGCCTGGGAAAGTTATCAATATTTATTACTACAACATGACATTGTCAACTTAATCAGTTACACTAATGCGGCATTTAACTTTATCTTATATGTATTCAGCGGCACGAAATTTCGTGCAGAACTAAAAGCTGTGTTGTGTCACTCTTCAAAAAGGCAGAACACAAGTACCCTGTTTGAATCTTCAAAGCAGTCGATGACAAAAATGCACTCGAAATCAATCATAATAAACAATTTGAAAACAACGTTGCCGGAAAGAAAATCGACAAGCTATGAACAGATTATTTCAGGATCGCTCGAGAAAATCAAAAGAAATAACGTTGATAGCTACCACAACACATTGTATCCCAGCAAAGGAGAAGATAATCTAGTATTTACCACGGACGATGGTATAAGTTCACTTTCATCGATTTTTGCGAAACATGTGGACAAAGATTCTGATATTGAATATTCGGATATTGACGACAATAACGAAAGTACGGATGACGTTTTCGCGGATTATGAAATTATATTTTCAGGTGATCCAAAGTATGATATAAAAATTGGAGGCAAAGAGATGAACGGATTTATACTTCATTTGTAGAATATCTCGAGTTTTCTTTTTTTAAGTACAATGTATATATATACAATTTACATGTTTTATTTCATGGAGTCTGTGTCTTTATAGATATGTGTTCATGAAATATTTTATGTATTTTTTCTTGTATTACAGCAAAACACAAGCGACTTATATATATTATAAATTTTTAATACGTATGTTTTATTTGTATTTTTCTTTTTCATATGAAAGACCGATTTTATACGACATATTTCTTTAACTTACATTAAAAAGAGTTCTTTATACTTAATAATTTGTTTTAAGATTTTGTTGGTATTTATTTTTACCTCGCTTAAAATTTCTAGTATTCTTTTATTATTATCTTATGAAATAGAATATAACATTTATATATATAATTATAAACAAAAACAATAAACTAAGTAAAAAAATACGCTTTGTGAATGTTCTTTAACTTGCTTGAATCATAACTGGTTGGCCTTTGCCGTCAGTATAGAGCCCGTCTAGCCTGCACCCCGTGCATCCTGGCCAGGCCCGTATTACATATCATGAAAAAAAATGATAATGGAAAGTTGAAAGAAAAATGGAAGCGTGCTATATTAAGAGAATTAGCAGATTTGTGATTAATGCTCAGCAGTTTTTGTTATTCTGTAAAATACATTCAACATTGCATACTAGATCTACATAGGTACGATTAACTTTTTATTTGTATAAAACAAATACATTTTTCACTTATGATTTTACAGGAATTCTGAATATTTTTTATCAGAACAGAACATATACATGTACTTTCTTTCTGACTTCGGGCTCAACACCCATCATCATAACATACATGTATATTTAGTATATTGCATGCATCAAGAAATCATGTTAATATGATAAATTCAATCAGTTAAGTTCACATTTAACCGTTCCATTAAAATTATATTGTTACCAAAAATAGATATTAAATAAAATTTAAATATTTATTGTTGATAGTAATACACTATAACTCTTAAAAAAATCACAGAGATGTAGCATCATATGAATACGACTGAAATCAAAGTTTTAAACTTTGTATCTAAGTAATACCAATAGATACCAGTCTGTTTGTTAGTCTAAAGGCTACGGAGACAAACTTCTAAAGACACTATTTTTCTGATCATAACATTTTCATTCTAAACGCTATACAGTATAATTGATAAGTATGACCTTCATGCTGCAACCAAGGTTTTTAAAGAAAAGCCGTGTTAAGACACAATTAATTAACGTTTGTAATTCAAGAACAACCTTCACCTCTTAACAACCTAGACATGGGGGGGGGGGTCAAATTTTCTGCAGCTTTTAAACCGCCTTTACTAACAGATTTATGACCACAGATGGAACAATATATGTTGTACAAGCATATTTTGACTGTGTCATTGTTTAAGAAAGGGGTTTAACAGTTTTATGTAAAAAGTCGCTGTATAATACTGTAAAAAAACAATTTTTATTACTACAAAGATTGACTTGGGAACTTCTAGCGTTTCTTAGCTGCTAAAGTGCTCCAATCAATGTGTGACTGGGTGAATAAGAAGAACATTCCAACACAGACACTGATTTTTTCATTTTTTTTATTGCTTAACAGTGGTCGGAAGCATATACATATATATAATTAAAACATGATTGTTTATGGTATTACACACAAAGACAAAATTATTGCCATACAGTCAAATCTGTATTTAAATACCACACATAGAAATCCTGTCATAAAAGGTTGCTATTATGTTTTCCCTTTTGAGCTTAAATGTGAAAAAGTATCATACATCTTTACCTCACAAGGTATTTTTGTTCAAATGTATTATTCGCTGTATGCTCACATGCTTGTAATATTGCTTGAGCTAAATAAAGTTTATGTTGTTGTTGTTGTTTAAAGCAACTCTACTGAAGTTTTTTGGCATGCCTAGACTGGAATTTTTTCCCCAAATAAATGCTCCATTTGATGTAGGTCTGGACCAGTAATTTGTATATATCAAAACTTGTGATCATTTGCTAACTTCATTTTTCCAGAGTAATTATTTTGTGAAAATGACCCAACATTGACAAGTGTTGAATAGCGCAAAAATACTATATCCATTACTACATTGTAAGGGCATTAAGTATTTCTTAATATTTTTTTCCCGTATCTCTCTGTTTTCAGTGCCCCAGCTGATCTATGTAAGAAATTCAAGTTTTATGTTTTTAAGCTTTTGACCTCAGTGGAGTTCCTTTAAGGAGACATCCCGAAAACATACTCTACCGTCCAAATTTCATTTCCTTTAACTGGTTTTTAAAATCAGGTTTGACTGTACATGCATACATGCATACAAACACGACTACTTCTTGCAACTCATCTTACAAAATATATTACATAATACAAAATCTGAATAGTGATCCATAACTTTAGAATAAACTGGTCTATATCTGCTAAAATATTTACTATAACAATTGATATGTTTTATTTATAATCTGTTATGAAGTAAAAATAAAAATATAATATGGCAGAAAAAATGACTCACTTTGTAAAGTAAGCCTAAACACATTTTATTTCAGGGTGAAACTAACATTTTAAGATTAACTATTAAGGAAATAAAGATGCTATTTATATCACCTTACTCAATTTAACTTTAAAAACCATGATTTCTTTTACAATTAAGTCTTTGCTTTTTCTATTAATTTACATACTAACATTTTAACTCTTAAAACAGCATAATTTACACCCCACAAAGAAGTACCGGTACAGAAAACTAGCTTACACAGATTAAAGAAATAAACTGAATGATGAGACTGTATAGTATTATTTGCAAACAAAAAATAATTAGGCCATCTAAAATAGCTGAGTGAAAAATTGAGACAGAAAAGAAAAACTGTAAACATATACTGTATATCTAATAGAAGTATTTGTTTATGTTTGTTTATAAATTTCTATAAATATGTATTTTTTTATTTGAAATATATCATAAAATGATCTTTTAGTTCTCATTCTAAAGAAGAACAAATACAACACGAGTACATAGCTATATGATATAGTTTGAGATTACTTTCTCTCTATCTTAATAAACAAAAAAATATCTGTTTCTGATTTCCTTGTTTACTTGTCTACTTATGATAAAGTATGAAATTTCTGTGCTTTTTTTGTTATCTAGATTGTTTCTCTTTAAATGCAATAATGATTTATGCTTTTTGTTGAACTTTTAATTCAAACTGACACTAGGCACATGGTGACTTTAGTGGAGTTCATTTTTCAAGTCACAAGGAGCAAGCTAAAAAATAAAACCACATCAGCTAGGTGGATAGCTTCCTAACATACAAGAATCCAAAGAACATAAACAGGAATCAAAACCCACATTGGTGAGGAAAAAGATATTCAATGTGAACAACGTGGCCATGAAAATCTCAAAACGTTAATGATCATCAACAAATACTTAATTGAGTAGTCAAGACATTATTTATATTCAGCAAACACTACAAATCATGCACTGAAAGTGTAAAATAAGTCAGAAAACAGACATTCTTTTTGGCATTAAAAGAAAATAACAAAACAAATGCAACAGGGTTGTAACAGGTGCAAAATTGAGACACATCTAGACTAGTATATTATTGAACATTTTATAAAATCTTACCAGTATCATTTATACAAATGAAAATAAACTCTTTTATATGATACAATAGTAAACATTCCACTGTCTTATTTTAAACATGTCTAGTTAAAATGAATATTTAGCTGGACATTAAAATACTATACTGAATGGCTAAAACCTAAGAATGTCAAGTCAAAATTGAAATTTAGTTCAGACAATACTATACTATATTGAATGGGACGAAACCAAAGAATGTCAAGTCAAACTGGGATGAAACCAAAGAATGTCAAGTCAAAATGAATATCTAGTTTGAACATTACTATACTATATTCAATGGAACGAAACCTCAAAATATCACGTCAAATTGGAAATTTAGTTCAGAAATAACCATACTATATTGAACGGAACGAAACCTAAAAATGTCAAGCCAAAATGGAAATTAAATTTGGACATTACTTTACCTTATTGAATGGAACGAAACCTAAAAATGTCAAGCCAAAATGGAAATGTAGTTTGAACATTACTATACTATATTCAACTGAACGAAACCTCAAAATATCACGTCAAATTGGAAATTTAGTTCAGAAATTACCGTACTAAATTTTAACGGAACGAAACCTAAGAATGTCAAGCTACAGTATAATAGAAATGTAGTGCGGACATTATACTATAAAAGTTAACAGTCCTGCTGCTACAAATTTGATTCCTTTACGACATAATCATTCATTTACTTTTTATTCCTAGATAACTTGTATCTTTGTTGGCTTATTGTCTGTTCTTTTCCAATTTCCAACACATTTTTTGCCATAACTCAACATATCCAGCTTTCCTAGATAACTAACTAAACATTACCAATTTTTCATAATATGATGGACTTCTAATCCCACATGATTTTAGAAATCAGCTGTGAGACCCAAATGACCATTTGACTCAATGTCCGAGAACAATTTTCATAGAGGATCTAACCAATGACCCCTGGTTTACAAATCAGATGATCTCTCTATTAATAGGCTAAAAAATTCAAGGTAGATCTAAATTCAAATCAACATTTAATATAAAAGAATTAATAAAGCAGGAAAAGATGCCCTATCTAAATATAAACTACTCTTAAACAAATAATTGACGTCTACAAATTCTCACAATGACTTTTGAAGTTTGATAAAAAAAAAAAACGTAATTAAAAAGAAGCACCATCAATATACTGACTTATCTATTTTTAGAATATTTTTAAAAGTACTAACTTTTTTTATTTATCATTTAGCTACATGCAAAACCATTCAAGCTATAAAATTCTGTGTGTTCACCAGGATTATATTGAAGGGACCAGTTATATCCCAATATTAAAATAAAGTCTAAAATACACAGAGAAATCATAGACATTTCAAAATAAATCTCAGTTGTAAATAAAATACATTCCATGAATGATAATATTAAAATGTCAAAATGTCATTATCTAAATTAATCCTAATTAATTTCCCTATAAAAAAATAAAAAAAACAATAATACAAATACAATTGTTTATATATTTCACAGTATCTGTATTGCAGATATATGGTTAACAGGTACATGTTGTATAGAAAAACTGACATGAAATTCCACAAACTGGTATAAAACTCATACATACTGTCATACATTGTACAATAAATGAAGTGACTTAACTAAAAACAAAGAGGTCTATTTCATTTATATGATACATACAATCTACAGTTTACTGACTATTTACATAAGATTGCCGATGGCTGTTTACATATTGGAAAATGACCTGCATATAATAATGATAATTTTCAGAATGACTGCAAAGTTGCCTGGCAACTTAAATAGCCCTATTCTATATCGCTTTTGTGAAAATGTTATTTCATGCAAAACATGTGACTGATTTGTCCTTCAGCTTTAAGCAGCAGGCCTCCAGGTTTGTGCTAATGTTTATGAAGACTTTAAGATTATAAATGGAGTAAAAATTTTGTAAAGGAACAAATAAGAACAAATAACAGATATAATCTCGGCTTATTACTTACTATCTACAGGAATAACACATAGCTTGTCAAAATGCACAGACATTTCATTATTCCCGCAGTAATACGGTAGGATTTGATGATAAAAACAGTAAATTTTATCATATTTTACCAAATAACTTCTAAGTTTCAAGTGGAATGTAAATATTTATTATTGGTACATTCTTGATAATATGAATATATTTTTCTTAAGTTTGACATTTTGAAGATTAAAATTTAACAGCTCTGGAGGCCTGCCAATTTAATAAGGTACAAATCATACATACAAACTATAACTTTATCAACATAATATATTTTCGGATTTTCATTTATAATAAATAAGGAATTGTTTAATCTCATTATTGTATAAAAAAACATGTTGTCTGCGAGTTTATTCTAGAATTGTGCTGTTAAATAACAAATTCTTCAAAAAAAATATATAAATAACAAAACAATGTTAGTATATTCTAAAACATAAATGCAAGCATAAAATAATTGCGAGTAACTATTGTTCCCATCCTTTAACCTGTAATTTTTTTTGTTGTCCATTTTTGTAAATTATTTTTTTTTTCACGTTAAAATCAACATGAGGCAGTTAATATAAATTTTTTTTTTTTACTATAACTACCTTTAAATTTTCAATGAATATTAGATTATATAAACTTGTATTTTCTAGTATGTTTACTACTGTTTCAAAGATGCCTAAAGAAGGAAAAACTTTAATTCAGATAATGATGATGACCTGACCGTGAACTTGCATAAGTTACAAAATGTTAAGGTCATTAATGTTATGATAAATGTAATTCACCAGTTATGTTTATTTTTAACCGGCAAAGCTTAAGACCATTTTATGATGAGATAATATTTGATTTGAATACTATTGAAACCAATTTTATTCACAGTATGCTAAATGCTACTGAAAAGTTGATTTTTTACAGCTCCTGTATGAGGTATTATTTAACACTTGAAGATGCTTCTCTAACTCGTATGCTTTGCTGGTTTCGAGTACTTACAGGTTTCCAGTACTTACAGTACTTAAAATTGACCTTTATATATGCCTATAGCATTTTAATAAAAGATATTATTTCTTATTATCTGATTAAACAATCTTTATCATTCATACGCTTGGGTATTTAATTACATAAGCTTATGTAATCATAATGAATAATTTTTTAATAATATGAACATTGATATCAAACCAAATCAACAATGAAAAAGTCTCGATCACGGCTTGAATCAATTTCATAAAGAATAGAATATAATCATATACTTAATATGGATATTTGATGGAAATTTAACCAAGGCTAAAATGTATGTTTCCTACATGTTAAAAGCTGATTGTTATTAAGATAAAATGATTATTTTTGTTATTTTTAATACATTCATAAAAGTTGTTACAACATGTATTTTCATTAGTTTTTGAGATCATTTCATGCATAAATTAGATACATGAACACAGTCGCCATCGTTGCAAGTATATAAGTAAACATATAAAATAATGAAGTTCGTTACATAAAATTGTACCATAAACCAAATGCCCATTAACATAAAATCATAAACTTAATATATAATAAACATTCAAGTCAGTGTTAATACTAAACAAATATTTACACCAAATGAAGACAAACTATGAAACAGCACCTAAGTTTGATTTAAATGCCTTAACTCTGAGTGTGTAACATATTTTCAAATTTAATATTTTTATAATATATTTCAACTTTTACTGTATAAAAAAAAAATTCAAAAAAGAGCATGTCTATAAACTTTTTAAAAATCCAAATAATATGCTTAATAATATGCTTAAAAGGCCATACAAAGATATATGACATAAAAGTATTTGAGAAAAATAAAACAAAAACAAAAACACTAAACAAGAGGGCCATGATGGCCCTGAGGTCGCTCACCTGTATTTAGGCCCCCGGAGCGGGGCTAGTTTAAAGCCCAGGGCTTTTATTTGAACAAACTTGGGTGACACTCATTAGAAGATGTTTCATGATGTTAAGTTTTTACTACACACATATAATGAAAAACAATGACCTCCCCCCCCCCCCCCCCCTTTGGCAGGGCCAATTTTAACCCAAGGGCTTTTATTTGAACAAACTTGGTAGACACCCACAAAAAGATGTTTCCTGCAATCTAACCTCTAGCTCATTGGGTTTTTTAAAAGAAGATTTTTTAAGTTTTTACTATACACATATAAGGAAAATCAATGACCCCCGGGGCCGGGCCAATTTTGACCCCAGGGCTTTTATTTGAACAAACTTGGTAGACACTTATTAGAAGATGTTTCATGCTAAATATCTTAGCTCTAGCTCTATGGGTTCTTTAAAAGAAGATTTTTTAAGTTTTTACTATATGCATATAGGGAAAATCAATGACCCCCTGGGGCGGGGCCAATTTTGACCCCAGGGCTTTTATTTGAACAAACTTGGTAGACACTTATTAGAAGATGTTTCATGCTAAATATCTTAGCTCTAGCTCTATGGGTTCTTTAAAAGAAGATTTTTTAAGTTTTTACTATATGCATATAGGGAAAATCAATGACCCCCTGGGGCGGGGCCAATTTTGACCCCAGGGCTTTTATTTGAACAAACTTGGTAGACACTTATTAGAAGATGTTTCATGCTAAATATCTTAGCTCTAGCTCTATGGGTTCTTTAAAAGAAGATTTTTTAAGTTTTTACTATATGCATATAGGGAAAATCAATGACCCCCGGGGCGGGGCCAATTTTGACCCCAGGGCTTTTATTTGAACAAACTTTGTAGACACCCAATAGAACATGTTTCATGCTAAATATCTTAGCTCTAGCTCTTTGGGTTCTTTAAAAGAAGATTTTTTAAGTTTTTACTATATGCATATAGGGAAAATCAATGACCCCCTGGGGCGGGGCCAATTTTGACCCCAGGGCTTTTATTTGACTTGGTAGACACTTACTAGATGATGTTTCATGCTAAATATCTTAGCTCTAGCTCCATTGGTTCTTTAAAAGAAGAATTTTTAAGTTTTTACTATATGTATATAGGGAAAATCAATGACCCCCTGGGGCGGGGCCAATTTTGACCCCAGGGCTTTTATTTGAACAAACTTGGTAGACACTTACTAGATGATGTTTCATGCTAAATATCTTAGCTCTAGCTCCATTGGTTCTTTAAAAGAAGAATTTTTAAGTTTTTACTATATGTATATAGGGAAAATCAATGACCCCCTGGGGCGGGGCCAATTTTGACCCCATGGCTTTTATTTGAACAAACTTGGTAGACACTTACTAGAAGATGTTTCATGCCAAATATCTAAGCTCTAGCTCTTTGGGTTCTTTAAAAGAAGATATTTCAAGTTTTTTCTTTCGGTTGCCATGGCAACCAGAGTTCTGCATGGAATTAAATTCTTTGAACAATTTTTAAAGGTGACCACCAAAGGAACATTCCTGTGAAGTTTGGATGAAATTGGCTTAGTGGTTTATGAGGAGATGTCATTTTAAGTAAAAGTTTACGGACGGACGACGGACGGACGGACGCCGGACGAAAAGCGATCACAAAAGCTCACCCTGTCACTTTGTGACAGGTGAGCTAAAAATGGTTCTGTTCTTGCAAATACACATGCTATTGCTACAACAACTATTTAACATATAAAATTGGGCACCTTTTCCAATATTGCAGTCAAAAATAAATAGCATCCAAACAATATCTATAAAAACCATCTGAAACGAATGTGTTAAAGTTATCTAAATCCACACTAGGTGGTTATTTTGAACCAGTTTTAGAAGATTACCAAAAAATGATATAAATGCAATACTTAACAATCATAGTGAGGCTATTATACATATGAATGTAAAACAATGTGGCAAACAAAATGACAAAACAAACAAATAATATTCTTAAACTTTTTGCATATACCAATTAACTGTAAAAATACCGTATTTCTCATAATATAAGCTCCCTGTCTTTTTTATAAGATTCCCAATCTATCTGCACTTAAGCTTGACAGCATAGGATTACCATTATAGTTGTTTCAAATATTTTTAAAAAGGTAAATTGCAGGTTCTCAAATACATGGATCCTATTGACATTTACATGTCACCTGGAGGCTTACATAAAGAGAAATATGGTAATGGAAGCAGATCATCATTTGAATAACACTAATTACATTCGATGTACTTATTCAACAAATGAAAATGCTTTAATTTGGAATTTTATGACTGTATATTTACCTAAAACTGTTTATATTTTGCCATTTGAATTTTATTTGTTTACAAGATCTTTCTTTTTTTGGACTTTTGGAGAAAACATGACCACACAACAAATTAAGAACAACAGCTCAGCCAATTTGATGGTTGATGCTATTGGGAAACAAGAGGGCCATGATGGCCCTAGATCGCTCACCTGAATTATCAAACTCATCCAAACAATTACCTAGACAAGCATTCTGACCAAGTCTCATGACAGGTGAGTCAAAAATGTGACCACTACAGTGTTAACAAGGATTATCCATATTTGAGCAGTGCGACCTAGTTTTTTACCCAGGTGACACATATTCAAACTTGACCTAGAAATCATCAAAACAAACTTTCAGACCAATTTCCAGGATACTTGGATCAAAACAGTAGCAACTAGAGTGTTAACAAGATTTTTCTATTTTTAGCCACGGTGACCTAGTTTCACATGCGATTTCGAACTAATCCAAGCAATTACCTAGACAAGCATCCTGACCAAGTTTGATGATAATCGAGTCGAAAATGTGACACTAGAATGTTAACAAGGTTTTTCCATATTTGGGCGGTGTGACCTAGTTTTTCATCCAAGATGACCCATGTTTGATCTTGACTTAGAAATCATCAAAAAAAACTTTCAGACCAATTAACAGAATATTTGGATCACAACAGTAGCCACTAGAGTGTTAACAAGATTTTTCTATTTTTAGCTCATGTGACCTAGTTTTTCATCCGAGATGTCCCATGTTCGATTTATTCCAAGCAATGACCTATTCAAGTTTCCTGACCAAGTTTGATGACAATTGAGTCAAAATTGTGACCACTAGAGTGTTAACAAGGTTTTTCTATTTTTAGCTCCTGTGACCTAGTTTTTCATCCGAGATGACCCATGTTCGAACTCATCCGAGCTATCACCTAGACAAGCATTTTGATCAAGTTTGATGATGATTGATGCAAAAATGTGACCGCTAAAGTGTTAACAAGGTTTTTCTATTTATAGCTCCGGTGACCTAGTTTTTCATCCGAGATGACCCATATTCGAACTCATCTGAGCTATTATCTAAACAAGCATCCTGACAAAGTTTGATGATGATTGGGTCAAAAATGTGACCACTAGAGTGTTCACAAGGTTTTTCTATTTTTAGCTCCTGTGACCTAGTTTTTCATCAGAGATGACCCATGTTCGAACTCATCCAAGCAATTGACTAGACAAGCATTCTGACCAAGTTTGATGATGATTGGTTCAAAAATGTGACCACTAGAGTGTTCACAAGGTTTTTCTATTTATAGCTCCTGTGACCTACTTTTTCATCCGAGATGACCCATGTTCGAACTCATCCGAGCTATCACCTAGACAAACATCCTGACCAAGTTTGATGATGATTGGGTCAAAAATGTGATCTCTAGAGTGTTCACAAGGTTTTTCTATTTTTAGCTCTTGTGACCTAGTTTTTCATCCGAGATGACCCATGTTCGAACTCATCCGAGCTTTCAACTAGATAAGCATCCTGACCAAGTTTGATGATGATTGAGGCAAAAATGCGACCGCTAGAGTGTTCACAAGCAATTGTGGACGGCCGGACGGACGACGGACGACGGACATTCACCGATCCTAAAAGCTCACCCTGAGCAAGCTCAGGTGAGCTAAAAATTAAACATTTTAAACAGCTACCATTGGTTGAACAGTTACTTCCCTTTTAATATAACATATAAACTTTCTCTGTCACAAATATTTCTCATATGATTTATATTTTATTCATTCAAAATATTTAAATGTGTTCTTTGACTGCAAAAAGACAATCAAATACACCACTTAAAACATGTACAGTGGTTTTAACAACTTATGCCATACATGTATGTTAATTCGAATCCACAAACAAGTTTACATATAAAACATCTGGTAAAAATGATATCAAATTATCATTTTTAACAAATTCAGTTTCACAAAATAATAATAAAAGTTATGTAGCAAGCGAATAATATGCGAGTGAGAAAATAAAAACAACACAAAAAAAAACTTAACAATGTCGGTACTTCAGATCTGTGCTGTGAATTAGAGGAACCAGTCTTAAGATGCTTCTCAATGATTGGTTAATTTCAAGTTGTAAATAGGAAACAGCCAATCAGAGAAAGACAAAATTTCAGACTGCTTCCCCAACTCAAGATAATCACTTTGGACCCTGCTTGTGTCATAAAATATTGAACACAGTCCATTCCTTGTAACCTTGTACCATATGCTTGTACCATTCTACTGGCGTGGGTATCCAAGTAAATATTCCGCCACTCCGAGATAATAAACTGTCTGTGCTATACCAAACAACGGTGCTATAACCAGAATCCTACACAAGGCTCCCTTAAAAAATGCCTTTGGTCCCTCGTTGGCGTAAACCTTTCTGTAAGTATAAAAATAAATGAATTAAACATATAACAATACTTTTACAGATTTCATAGAAAGCATTTATTATTTTGTTGGGGGGTAGTTTGATTTCAAGTCACACCATCACTTTGAAGATCATAACTATGTTAACTTTAAAGTTTTACTGGTAGAGGATGACACAAGGTGGCAAGAGTTGGCATGTAAGTAGGACAACTGGTAGTTTGGTTTGAAGTCAACAAACACTCGGCCACAGATGCCCCAATAGTGGAATTAAAATTTTCTTTTATAAACATTCAGGTGTTTTAAACCTTATGTAGCCATCAGGTATAGTATTTCCTATGCATTTTAGAAATCTCTCTAGCAAAACTATTGTAATTTCATCAAATTATAATATAATAATAATTACATATAATTAAAGTTCTTGCAACCAAAGCGTTAATACTTTTTCTTAAACTAACCTGAAACAATCAGCTATACCATCATAAGTCTGTTCACCATGACCTTTGTGTATTGTCTGTAACCTTGTTTTTACAACTGAAAATAATGATAAACAAGAGATCCTGAACCTGACAATCAACAAACTTTGTTGAATTATGTCATCTGCATAACTTTAATTCTTGTTCGCCTTTTTTTTGAAAAAAAAAAAAGGAGAAAATCCCGAAAAAAGCTTTTTTGCACATCTGTGAAAAATTTAGCATATTTTTTATACACCTGTTAAAACTTATTGATTTTTTCTTCTTAATAAAGATCTTAAGTTAGCTTAACTGAAATGAAATCTCTTAGCATATTCGAACCATTTTTTAGTTTATTTCCTCAAACTAACCACTACTTTGTTGTGTCATACGACCAAATTTGAAACATGGTCATGACCCCCAGTGTGACCTAAAACTCACACTCCATGATTTGATAGGTATATCAGGATAGGCAAACACCTTATCTACTAGGTGGATAAACTATGGTACACAATAAACAACATTAATATTGCTGTAAGTTCTGCAAGTTTAAAAATCTGCAGAAATTGTTGACTTGACAATCCACACCCTAACAAAGCAAAAATATTTTTGCCATTAATAACTTACAATCAAATGGCTTAACTTGCCATCAAATTAATTAACTTACCATCAAATTGATTGAATAAGCATCAAATCAACTAACTTGCTATCATATAGATTAACTTAAAATCAAATGGATTACCTTATCATCAAATGAACATACTTACCATATCAAATGAATTAACTTACCATCAAATTAATTAAATTACATGTGTACCATCAAATGGATTAACTTGCTATCAAATAGATTAGTTTAAAATCATATGAATTAAGTTACCATCAAATGAATATACTTATCATCAAATGTATTTAACTTAGCATCAAATGTATTTAACTTAGCATCAAATGAATTAACTTACCATCAAATGGATTAACTTACCATCAAATGGATTAACTTACCATCAAATGGATTAACTTACCATCAAATGAATTAACTTACCATCAAATGGATTAACTTACCATCAAATGAATTAACTTACCATCAAATGGATTAACTTACCATCAAATGGATTAACTTACCATCAAATGAATTAACTTACCATCAAATGAATTAACTTACCATCAAATGGATTAACTTACCATCAAATGAATTAACTTACCATCAAATGGATTAACACTAAAGGAAGCTACACAGCCTGCTGCACAACCAGATATAAAAGAATGGTAAAACACTGCCTGGTTACTTCCCTCTCGTTTTTTACCCTTAAAATATATAAAATTCGCTGATCATAAATCAATTATTTTATTCCCATACAACTGACTTATTGTTATCCTAATGTCTTCACTATAACACAGCATATAGTCTTCTATTCTTGGAGACCCTCAATGTAAGGCTTTATACTAAATAAAATCTTTTGGGCTTTAACCAAAAAAACCCTAAGCTTATTAAGGGCAACTTCTCAAGTACTGGCAACCATACTTTTAAAGAATGTATTTGAATATACATACAATCCTGGCTGTTATTTGATTTTTCAAGTAAAAAAACAAACAACAACAACAAAAACATGTTGGCATTTTTTGTCTAATGTGATATTGATAGGCTATATTTATGCAGACAACAGTTGGTTTTTTTTTTTGCTTCAAAAATTCACAATGACAAAGTATGTGATTGAATTAGACTTATATTTGAAACTACTGAATTGCACCTACCATTGCATTAAGATTGGCAAACAATGGGAAATATATAGCGGAGAATGTGACATCTCGAAGCAAGGTGGCCCCACAACCCTGGTACAATCCTATCAAGCCTTTTTTCTTGATCAACTCCAATGAGATCTGTGTAGCAGAGAGTCTTGGAGCTTTAACTTTACCTGCTACAGCATCACCTTCAGCTGCCATGTCAACTCGCGCTGTCATGAAATTATAATATAGACAGTACAATAATATGTCAAATAGGCATACAAAATTACAATTTTCTGGGAGCAACAGCCTCAGTTTATCGAATGGCACACATCTTTTTCAACTTAAAGACCAGTATTCACCCTATTCCAAGTTTCAAACCTATTTTTAAAGCACAATTATTAAAGAGATATAGTTGCGGAAACTGCTTTCAGTTAGTACTTGAGCTGAATCCTCAATTATTATATGTGATTATTGTATGTGATTACACAATGTAAATCCTCAATTCTTAATTCAAAATCTAATGTCTTCCCCTGCTTGGGACAGTAATTTTATTACAGCCTGAAAAACAGCCTTTCTTAACTGTAATACAAATACATATGTATGTTAATAACAGTTTGAAAAATTCTTATACAGCACAAATTCTCATTTTGCATAAGTAACTGAAATATTTGTGTCATTCAGTCTAAAATATGAGCAGGTGTAAGTAAACATTAATGATTTCATACCTTTTATCATTCTATAAATTTCATGTTTATCTAGAAAAGAAAAAAGAATTTCTATCTAGTTTTACTCAATATTTTTTTAAAAATATTTTTATACATGTACATCTATGTAAGATCAAAATGACCTACCACTTCTACCAGCATCCTGTAACTGTATTTTAAGAAGCTCCATCGGTGTTGTAATTACAATCTGACACATTCCAGCCCCAGCGCCAGCCAGTAGCTCCCGGGGTATTGTCAATGCATTCCTGGAGAAAATAAAATCATCTTCATTAGATAGTTTGGTCAGAAATCACACACACGATCATTTATACATGTACCCAGGCCTTGTGTTCACAAAGAAAAATCAAGATCAAATGATCATAATTTCATTACTTTATAAAACTAAAATTGAATATATTTGGCTTAAATGATACGGTTCATACAGTAAAATGTATAAAAAATGCTGATTTGCAAAGACCTAATCCTATTTTTGGGGTAAAATTCAGGAATGACAATACAAAATATAAGAATAATTTGATCAAATTAAAGATCAATTTTAGGATCAAATCAATTTTTGGATCAACTGTAAAAAATGTGTCTGTTCTTAAATTTCATAAACCTGCTATTTCAAGAAAGTTTGAAGGAGTTAATATGGAATGAAATCCAAGAGAGTAAGCATTAGTGAATTTATAAGTTTTGAACTTTGATCCTGATCTTTATTCTGACCCTCACAGTGAACAAAGGGCCATGTGTTTTTTGTTTTTTTTATACTTGATCTTTCATTTTGGTGACATTATAATACAATAACAGAAACTATCTTTCCCATTCCTTCTCACTTCCCCTCGGAGCGTTCACGTTGCTGAGAAGGCACAGGGCATCCGCAGAAGATTTACAGCTTGGCTGGTAGACAACTTAAACCGCCTCCTCCGTGGGCGTTAACTATGGAACCCCACTACTTCGTCAACAACTGCGGACCAGCTGCCGGTGTAGGGAAGTTGCCGTACAAAGTAGGCGCTTGGGTCGACGAGGACGGTGTGCTAGGGTGCGTGAGCCCCTAGCATGGTTAGACGGCTTGAAAGGCAGGCCAACTCTTTAAGGACATGACTGGTGACATGTCCGGGGTCCGTACTCGACAGCGCAAGCTGCATTTTGTGCCCGAAAGGGCGGATGGACCCTCATTAAGCTTTAACTTCATTCATTCATTCTTTCCCATTCTTCTTCAGTAACAAATATGAGGTTGATGATGGATTTTATTTGAGGTATACTCAAAATGCAATAAATATTTAAACAAGAGGGCCATGATGGCCCTGAGGTCGCTCACCTGTATATAGGCCCCCCAACCCCCCCCCCCCAACGTTGCAGGGCCAATTTAAACCAAGGGCTTTTATTTGCCACAAACTTGGTAGACACCCATAAGAAGATGTTTTCATGCTAAACATCTAAGCTCTAGCTCATTGGGCTTTTTAAAAGAAGATTTTTTTTAAAGTTTTTTTACTATACACATATAGTTAAACAATGACACCCCTGGGGCCGGGCCAGTTTTGACCCCAGGGCTTTTATTTGAACAAACTTTATAGACACTTACTAGAAGATGTTTCATGCTTAATATCTAAACTCTAGCTATTTGGTTTTTTTCAAAGAAGATTTTAAGTTTTTGCTATACACATATAAAAGAAAATCAATGACCCCCGGGGCGGGGCCAATTTTGACCCCAGGTCTTTTATTTGAACAAACTTTGTAGACACTCACTAAAAGACGTTTCATGCTTAATATCTTAACTCTAGCTATTTGGGTTTTTTCAAAGAAGATTTTTTAAGTTTTTGCTATACACATATAAGGAAAATCAATGACCCCCAGGGTGGTGCAAATTTTGACCCCAGGGCTTTTATTTGAACAAACTTGGTAGACACCTATAAGAACATGTTTGATGCTAAATATCTTAGCCATAGCTCTTTGAGTTCTTTAAAAGAAGATTTTTTAAGTTTTTACTATATGCATATAGGGAAAATCAATGACCCCCCGGGGCGGGGCCAATTTTGACCCCAGGTCTTTTATTTGAACAAACTTTGTAGACACTCACTAAAAGATGTTTCATGCTTAATATCTTAACTCTAGCTATTTGGGTTTTTCAAAGAAGATTTTTTAAGTTTTTGCTATACACATATAAGGAAAATCAATGACCCCCGGGGTGGTGCAAATTTTGACCCCAGGGCTTTTATTTGAACAAACTTGGTAGACACCTATAAGAACATGTTTGATGCTAAATATCTTAGCCATAGCTCTTTGAGTTCTTTAAAAGAAGATTTTTTAAGTTTTTACTATATGCATATAGGGAAAATCAATGACCCCCCGGGGCGGGGCCAATTTTGACCCCAGGACTTTTATTTGAACAAACTTGGTAGACACTTATTAGAATATGTTTCATGCTAAATATCTTAGCTCTAACTCTTTTGGTTCTTTAAAAGAAGATATTTTAAGTTTTTACTATATGCATATAGGGAAAATCAAAGCCCCCCGGGGCGGGGCCAATTTTGACCCCAGGGCTTTTATTTGAACAAACTATGTAGACACCCATTAGAACATGTTTCATGCTAAATATCTTAGCTCTAGCTCTTTGGGTTCTTTAAAAGAAGATTTTTTAAGTTTTTACTATATGCATATAGGGAAAATCAATGACCCCCCGGGGCGGGGCCAATTTTGACCCCAGGGCTTTTATTTGAACAAACTTGGTAGACACTCACTAGAAGATGTTTCATGCCAAATATCTAAGCTCTAGCTCTTATGGTTTTTTAAAAGAAGATATTTAAAGTTTTTTCTGCCATGGCAACCAGAGTTCTGCATGGAATTAAATTCTTTGAACAATTTTTAAAGGTGACCACCAAAGGAACATTCCTGTGAAGTTTGGATGAAATTGGCTTAGTGGTTTATGAGGAGATGTCATTTAAAGTAAAAGTTTATGGGCGGGCGGATGGACGGACGGACGACGGACGGACAGACGCCGGACGAAAAGCGATCACAAAAGCTCACCCTGTCACTTTGTGACAGGTGAGCTAAAAAAAAAAAAGATAAAATTTAAGGGCAAGAACCCATAACTAAATACTTTTTGGCCTATAATCAATGGTATACTACATGATAAAAGACAGCTGCATAAATGATAATTTCTATAATATTCAAATGTGCATTTTTCATCTAGGATTTTACATTTTTTTTTATTTGTTTCTGGTCATTACCCTGTGTAATGGGCATACACATAAGTAAAGGCCTTTCATTAAAGTCATTTAATGAATGAAAAAAATGGGCATTTAAAGATATACTATGCTCATCTTTTGGTAAAATATTTTTTAATGTGTAGAGTTTAAAGTGTAACATATTTCTCAGTGTGGATTCAAAAGATGTTTCTTTTCCATTTCCAAAGAGATTATAATATTTATGAGTTTTCTTTTTCAAATATCTAATTTGAGCATAATATATCTTTAAGTATGCATTTCAATAGAATAAATTTCTTTACAGGTTGATTAATAAAAGATCTAATATGTAATTGACTTAATGTCTACATTTATAATGCAGGCTGCTGCCATATATTGATTATCTCACATAGGAAAATTATCATTTTTCAGTGTATGATGGGGGTTAATTTTAGATATTGTTATACCTGTGCACAGTTAATGCTCAAGTATTGACATCCATTTGCTTCCATTTTAGATGTTCATGTACACACAATACAGTAATTAAGATTAATAATATCTGTCATATGTTGCTTTTTGGATCAGAATATCCATCCCAACGGGACCCGCTTATTGGTGGGCTTCCAAGGGATAGATATTCTGATGAGAACCATAAACTTGTGTTAGATATTTTTTCTTGCATATTCTACCATATTCCATCATATTTTAAATTCTTTACCTTAATAAAACAATTTTCCATGGAAATTTATGTCATTACACCTGTAACTATTTTCTTACAACAGCGTATGAAATTACAACTTCATTCATAACAGTAAAATTATGTCATCCTAAGCATGCCATTGTATAGCATGTGACTCATCTGGCACCATGCCAGATGACATTTCTGGCATGGTAAAACTAACAGAAACACCAGTCTGATATGCAAGAAAGTAAAATTTTCATATAGATATGATTCCATCACCCCTTTAATCAATATTCTATATCAGTATTGTTATCATAATTTTTATTCAGATTTCTCCAAATATAATAAACTTTTCTTGCTTTGATCTTGGAACTGTTCAAATCTTGTTGCAGCTAGGAGCATTATTATCAAAATACTCGGACTGATCAGCTACCATTATAGTATATTGACAAACCTCATGGTACTGAAACCTGGCATGCATCTATCCTCATATGGCTTAAAACTATATTAACATAGCCCTGTGATAATCACTATTACTGTTTAAAGTGATATAAAGTAAAGATAAGTTTTATTGAACAAAACACTCAATAAATTTTGTTTCTTAGAATAACATTTGTAAAACTTACTGGTCATTCTTCAACACATGTCTGAAGAAGTCATTGCCTACTAATTTGATGACTTTTTCTGGTGTAATCAGTAAAAGATTCACACCTGAACCTGAAATATATACAAGAGCGATCAGTGAGTCGCCTCATGATGGCCAATTTCATGTTGGGACAAGTTTTGTGACAGACGGACAGACAGATGAACAGTGCACAACTAGACTTGGTACTGATCATTCCTGTAAAGTTTGGATAAAATTGCGACAGTAGTTTATGAGGAGTAGTCCGGACAAGCTTTTGTGTATCTGGCAACACACAGAAACAAAAACACCTTTTTATCAAAGGGCCATAACTCGGCCAAAAATCATTCAACCGGAAAACCTGTGCAATATGCGCAAGGACTTGAGCTACAGATCAATCCTGTAAAGTTTCATTGAAATTGCATTAGTGGTATAAGAGAAGTAGTCCGGACAAACTTTAAAAATAAAAATTATTAAAGGGCCATAACTCTGACAAAAATCATTGAACCGGAAAATGCTGACAATATGCACAAATAGACTTGGTACTGATCATTCCTGTAAAGTTTGGATGAAATTGCACCAGTAGTTTATGAGGAGTAGTTCGGACAATTTTGTGACGGACGGACAGACGACAGAAAAGTAATCCCTATATGTCACCACTACGCCGTAGAGGCGACACAATAAACCATACTATCAATGTACAAAAAGAATCTCAATAGTGTGTCAAAACTAAGTTCTGGTTTCATATCTGTAATCATTTTACTCATTAGTTAAAAAAGTACAACATGACATTTATGCCAAACACACTTTAGATAAAAACATGGACAATATGGATCTATAATTTCATTTTTATTTTTGAACAGATGTAAAACATGTTTACCAGAACATACTCCTCAATTGTCATGGCAGATATAAAACAAGAGCATCACATGTGGTTTTAATGCTTATCTGTTGAAAATTCTAAGCTAAAAAGGGGCACAGCTCCAAAAATATTGCTTTCAGAATTATGCCACTTGTCCAACAACTGCACCTTGTAATAATAAGCAAGTATTCCAAATTTCATGTTGATAACTTTTAGAATGTTCGAATAATGGGCTACATTAATGTTTTTGCACAACAGCGACAGCAAATTATGCTGCAGCGATTATAATAGCCCAACTTTTCCTTCTATACAGATGAGATAATAACATATGGTATTTCCTATGCTTTATTGATGTAGAAAAATCCTTCAAATTATTTCTTCATTCAACACTTTATGGAAGCACCTATGTACATGCAGAAGTACTGCATTTTTGTAAGGTAGCTGTTAAAGTTTGGGTTTTTTTTTTTTTCATGAAATTCTTAACATACATTTGTACATATGTACTTGGTAGGATTCAAAGGCACAGTTGTGAGAACTAAAGAATCATTTCCATTTAACAACTATTCAATATTTTCTTACCTCTATACATTCCAAAGAATCCTTCATTTCTGAATGTCTTCTTTGCACAGTCAAATCTGAAATATAATCATGGGTTATGTTCAATTACGTACATTTCACACATAACATAATACTGTTGTTTCTATTTTAATGTCGCCTATTTTGAGGAAAACCTTAACTATGAAGTTCACAAGGGGTTTAATTATTTAGTAAATATCTTTGATAAGAATTTCTAGTGTAAGTCAATGACCTACCATTATGATCACTTAATGATATGTGAAGATTTAAATGAATATCTTCTGTGATTAATCAAACATAAAGTTACATGCAGAACCTCAATAAAGAGAATGGAAGTAGATAATTATAATTGTTTTTGCATTATAGTATAACAATGCACAGTTTCATTAAAATGCTTTGTTAATAATCACTCAGTCATGGTTATTTTACTACGCATCTGAACTCAGATCATGCATTATTCTACAACAATAAACTCAAAATTGATATCTATTCCCTAACTAACAAACATGGAAGGTACAAAACTTACAGACTGTTATACAGAGGGGTACCTCCTGGCCCAAGTTGTTGATTCTGTAACCGAGTTTTAACTAAATCTATCGGGAACACACATGTTACACCAACTAACCCAGCTATACTGCCATTTATAACCTTCGGAATTGGTCTGAAACATTCATGAAGAAGCATACATGTATATAAAGGATACTGAATGAGTGTAAGTTCAATACTGAATTTATTGAACGAGTTGGATAATATTATTTTATTCAACAACTGAGATTAAATTACACCAAAATACAATTTACTGGAATAGATTACATGAAAAAGGCATAATTTCATAAATTATATAGACCAACTCTATGATTTTCGTACAAACGCCTTTTATCAATCTGAAACAGCAGATCAAATTGTAAATCTTGATACACAAGATTATTTAAAATATCACCAATTAATATAAGCTATAACAAAGAGCCTTAAAGAAAACATTTCAATGCATTTTCTCTATTGGAATAAAGAAGACATTGAAAAAGAAAAACTTGAAAAAAAAACAAGTCACCAAATCAGTTTCTGTATAAACTACAAATGAATGCATTGCTATAATTGTTGAAAAACCAATCACACATTTATAATGACAATGCACTGGCATCAGAGCTTCAAGTTGTTGTCAGTTAATTATTTTTATGTGATATAAATATAATTGTTCCAGTTTGTTGATACAAAACAATAAAATCATCAAAAAATACACTTTCGTTCTTAGTCTCTTTCTATAAATTAAACTATAGAAAGAGACTAAGAACGAAAGTGTATTTTTTGATGATTTTATTGTTTTGTATCAACAAACTGGAACAATTATATTTATATGGCATAAAAATAATTAACTGACAGCAACTTGAAGCTCTGACGCAGTGAATCGACACCAATCTTTATTGTTTTCAATACAAATTTTTAATGCATTTTGTGCCAACAAATAAATACCTTTAAAAGCAAATTATCATCTAGCAACTTGCATGATTTTTGTTCTATCGAGATAGAATCTATTGAACATTTAATATAGGAATGTCAATTAACACAAGTTTTCTGGAACAAAATTCAAACATTTTTACTCTCTAAAGGTTATAAAATACCTCTAAGCCTAACCCAGGTATGTTTTGGTATATTAGGTAAACATAACACTGTAAATTTTATCAAATTTCTGTGTAAATACTTCATACTTAAAATGAAATATAGCAAAATTATACCACTTTTGAAAAATTAATGCCATTTCTCACATACATTGTATAGGATTAGAATTGAAAAAGAAATATCGTTAATACAAGAGAATCTACAAATTTTTTAAGAAAAATTGTCAAATTTCAGTAAAACTTAATATTTTAAAGACCCAAAACCACACAATTTAGACATATAAATATGCATATACACACAGAAAAGGAAACAATCTCCAGTTCTTATTCACTTTAATCCATAGACTAGTCCATTCTTTCTTTTTTCTTTTACTTTTTTTTAATAACTATTAACTTGTTACTTTGTAACTGACCTTTATCTTTTCTATCTTTTTGCATTTTTCTTCTTCTCTCATTCTCTATTTATCTTTCCTTTTTTACATACAAATTCTTTTCTCTCACTCATACTTATTGTTATTATGCACTTTATCGTACAATAAGCACTTCTTAGCACTCCTTTTCTTCTTTCAAAAACGTTTTATTAGAAGATCTTAAGATACAAATATACTTGTCATTATTTGAATTAATTAATCTGAAATTATCCTTTAATGTATTTAGTTACTATCATTTGAATGTTTATATGTATTATGATTGAAAAATAAAAGAAAAAAGAAAAAGTTCAATAAATTCAGTAATGTACCCAAACAAATATAATATTCTATCTATCACATACTCAAAAAAAGACTTTTAAAGTGAAAAAGAATAATCTTTTCATTGATGCCTTCAGTGTAATGCTAACATTTAGCATGTCTTTACACTATGTTGTATAATGCAAATGATGTTACATCATAATAAAATGCTTCATACTTCAAATATATGTTTCTTATCATTAACCACATCTTATTTGACAAGGTTCATAACTCTAGCACCAAATATTGAAAGAGACCCTTAACAATATCTCATTGCTTTTAGCAAAATAAAATATGAAATACTTAACATTATGAGATGTTGCTGACAGACAAAATTTCCTCTTTATCTGCAGAATGAGAAGACACTTGTCAAGACTTTTTTAAACACATCAACCACACCTGAACGCATTCATGATCAGGAGACACCTTGATATTTCCGACACAAGACTGCAGAGGAATTTATTTTAAATTCACAGAAGCTATGTCTTTGTAATTCCCCACTTAGAAACAGGAACTTTTTAAGTTGAATAATTTGTTGATTAACCTTTTGAGTTTTTCCTCATATAGACGTGTTTTGACAGCTTATTGTCCAACCCACTTTGAGGCCTCAAACAGTGAAAAAATGCCCTATTTAGGGCCCCAAACACTGTTTTTCATTTGAGAAATGTTTTTTATTTTGGGGGGTTTGAAGGGGGGCGGTAGTCCCCCTCATCGCCAAGAAAATTTTACAGGCTAAAATGGCCTCAGCTCGATCTTAAGGTGACGTGTAACCAACGATGAAAAGCCTTTTACTCGATCTCAAATATGCATTGAGAAGCTGCAGCACTTTAAAATTAGTTTTGATGGAAAAAAACAATGCAAAATAGTGATTTTTCGCAATTTTGAGACGTCCCCCATTGCCATGGTAACAGGAAATTTAAGATAAGAGGTTATGGTTTAGTGAACATATGTGCCATTTTTTAGTTTCATCAGTATTGAAGCATTTTTCATAGTTTTATAGCAGTTTGAACTTGTAACAGGAGGCTTTTCAATGAAAATGGCCATTTTTTCGCAATATGCTCATGGGGTAAAAGGTTTACAACCTTAGCTTTAATTTATATACCTTAATAGCTATAATTAATATACTAAGGGCTATATAATCAGTTTAAATAAATTTTAACAATTGTTTTTCTTTAGCTTTTGACTGTTGGTCCTCTTCAGAAAAAATTGATGTTTATAAAACCATTTTTTTTATACATGTAAGGGCTAAAAGAGATGTAATTAATGTATGATCAAAGTCTACTGATCACCGGAGTATACTTACATAAATGAAGTATCCATTAACACTTTTTACGACACTAGATCTCAGCTGACTTATCTACACTGTATTCAACTTGTAACCTTTATGATCTGTAATACACAACAATATATGCGGACATAAAAATCATATGTTATCATCAACATTATATATTCCATGCACTAGGCCAGATAATTGTTGTATTTGTTTCTTGTATGACAAATGAAAATTGTGTTTCTAATCTAGTACCCCTTTTGTATATTTCCTTCAATTTAAACTATAAATCCATAATATGATTTTGTTGCTGTTTTTGTTCCGTATTAACTTCATAAAAAAAGCTAAATTTAAATTTTTATGATTGGTCCCCCTCAGACAAACCTAAAAAAACTTCAGCCATCTTTTTGATTTGTATATACAATATTATCATTATCCAATTTATATAATTTAATGCTATATCTTTTTTTTTGAAACGAAACCCTGACTACATGTATATGTATATAATAGAAGAATGACTATCTCTCTTCAATGACTTAACTAACATATTGTTAAAATGGTACAAATACATATACATGTATCATACCTTAACATCTGACCTAATCTTGACTTCTTATCTTAACTAGATAGATGTCTTAACACTACAAATACCTTGTACCATCTAAAGCAAGATAAAAATCATTCCTTATGTTAATGTTTACAAACAATACATTAAAGGTATACAAAAAGATACATAATTTGTTTGCAGACAGCAGTCAATGTGTTTAAAAATTGTTAGTTTATTTTAATAACTTGAAACTACAATGTATTTCTATAGATAATAACCGTAACAATTCAAATATTAATAGGGATTATAAGATTAAAACCTGTCGGATTTTGTTAAAAAAAAACATCAACAACAAAAACAAAGAAAAATTTTGACCTTACAGTAATCCTTTAGCAGCTAAAATTATGTAATACACTTACCAAATTTTAAATCTGGAATGGTCCAATTAAAGAGTAAAGGATTATAGTATCAAAGTACAAAATAATACCTGTCTGCTAAAAGCATACTCCACTTTTCTCAATGCTGGATAGTTCAATAAAATTAAAGTCAACAAATACAATTTTGAATTGAAATCTTCTTTTTTTAGAAAAAGGCAAATATTTTAAGTAAAAAAGGAAAATATTTTAACAAAACTGCTTTCAGGATAATATTTGCCCCTTACAAATTCATTCAAATTTTCTAGTGAACAAACATTCAGGGTTTAAAGTGAATCAGAATATCTTTGATATTGTTTGAGAAATATACCTGAAGTTGATCTAAACAGTTGACCAAGAAATTCAAAGTTAAAAAGGGGCATAACTGATAAAAAATATTATAGTTGTCATCCCTTTAAAAATGCATTCCAATTTAAAAATGTAAGGAGTATTCCAAGTTTAAAATGATTAACTTCGACAGTTTTTTAGAAACTGACCTTAGAAGAAGAAAAAATAAGTAAAATGAGCATAGCTTTACAAAAATGAATTTAAAGATTATCTCAGTGTCCTTCTGAAATGTTGTCATATCATGACAGTGAACATGTTTATCAAGTTTGAAATGAAAAGCTCTTAATATTTAGTATATGCTTTTAATATATACTCAACATCACTAATTCCGCGTCATCACTTATTTCTCGGTAATGGCAAATTTTTATGTGAATAGTGTTAAAATTGGTCAGAATTGACATATTTTATTCATACACCTAAACAACAAAGATTTTGTGCAAAATATTTTAAATCTATAGATTTTTACGTAAAACAAAACAACATTTTACAAACTTCTGCAAAAAGCAACAATAGTCTGTTAAATTTGTGCATTATACGTCTGAAACAATCATCATTTTCTAAATGTTCTTGTTTGTTTACAAAATAAATTTTGAGTTACAATGTCAAGAAACTTTAATATTTAAAATTATATAAAATAACATGTAGAAATTTTAACTGAAGCATAAAACAAGAGGGCCATGATGGCCCTGAGGTCGCTCACCTGTATATAGGCCCCCGGAGCTGGGCCAATTTTAACCCAAGGGCTTTTATTTGAACAAACTTGGTAGACACCCATAAGAAGATGTTTCATGCTAAACATCTAAGCTCTTAGCCTCTAACTCATTGGGTTTTTTAAAAGAAGATTTTTAAGTTTTTACTATACACATATAGTTAAAAACAATGACACCCCTGGGGCAGGGCCAGTTTTGACCCCAGGGCTTTTATCTGAACAAAATTTGTTAACTGAAAAAAAAGTGTTGCTATTTAAAGAAATGCTGTAAGTTACAGTATAATCTGACAGGTGTGCAAATTGTCACTCAAGGTCACTCAAGTTCACGCAAGCTTTTGCTGATGAAGTGTAAAAATAACATGTCTATTTCGTCATCAGAATATTTGACAGGGTGATTAACATTGTACATGACTTTTTTTCATGATTCGGTGTATGCTTTCTACACAGAGGCATACAAGGAGCAATAAAAATTGTCAGTATACAGTGTGACAGGGACATTTTGTGCAAATTAGGAGCTGTTAAAATGGATAATGCACAGTATTAGGCATAAGTAGTAAGAAAATAAATTATGCAAATTAGATTTTTGAGCAGCCAATAAAAGATGTTTTGCCTGCAATTAATATAAGTACCAAAAATAATGTTTTATACACTAATTATTCAGAACGCCGAGGTGAGCGCAGTAAATTTGCAAGTATTGCCCCAGCACTGCAGTGGTATTGCATAGAATGCTCAAAACAAATGTGTCACTCAACATTCTGATAAGAGCAAAGTGAGATCGCAAGGTAAGAATGGCCCTTAGCAACTCGGTAGCATCTCCTACAATGCAACAGGAGTGGTATGGCACAGCACTTGTACGCAGGCCTGCTTGTACAGAGATTGTGTGGCGTCTTTGCTGCGTTTACACTGTGTGTGCACGGCGCTATTATGGAGCTTTACTATTTTAGCGCAGTGTTAGCTCCGCAAATGAGAGCGCTGTAAAAGCGCAAAGAACGCAATAAAAGCTTAATCTGAACGCAGACAACTGCCAATTAAAATGACGTAAGAACACATTACACAGCGTGGATACTCCATAGCAATGCCATGATCACTGTGAGGATGCTGTGAAGACATTTTTGAGTCTCCAGGTCATCGAAAATATCAGATTTTTCTTGCCATCTTGTGGCGCTTTGTTGAATTAATCAATGCCATGAAAACAGCATGACATTGCAGTCTAGTATGACAGGGCCTAAAGGAACCGCAAGTGATTAGCCTTTGTCTGTATAAAGTGCAGGCCATCCTGCACTTCCCTGCATTTTGACAAGGCTATATATAATACTGTATTTTCTTTATTTGATTTAATTCGTAAATAAAACATTTTAAAACTCAAATAGACTGTTCTAAATTCAAAGCAAAATGCCAAAAGTATAAAGCTTTAAGGGTTAATTAATACAAAGAAACAGGATATAAATACATGTACTTCATTACTTTGAGACACACAAAATAACCCACCAAAATTATACATTAACACACAGAAACCTAATTAAATCTATCAAAAACATGTATGGTTCATTCTAGTTCTGGCTTCCAAAACTTTAAAAGCCGCTTTTTAATATTTTTGTTTTTCATCTGATGGGGCATTAAAGTTTTGGATTAGGCCCATTACGAAACCTAACCAGAATAAGTTCAATAACATAAGTTGATTTAACCTTATTTTTCACTTGCAAATACCCTTGTCCCAATCAATTCTTGTGCATTTTGCAATAAAACAATTATTTTAATATTGTTCTATACCATTTAATGTATCAAAATATTAATACCGTCATTAAAATTGCCTATTTTAACTGCAAAACATCAATTACGCCGAGTACAGTCGGCCATGACATTTAGGTGCCACACGAGACTTCCTATGACGTCATTCATGGGAACCGATTAGAGTAGAGTCGTGTACTATATTTCGAACATCTTTGTTGACATGATTTCAATATTTATAATTCAAGATAATGTTTTTATTTATTTTCATTAATTTTTTAGTACTTAAATATGATTATATTATTGAATACAAAAGTCAGTAAATCACCTTTTTCAAAAAAAGTAATTTATAAAAATGTTGGAAGCGCATGGGTTCGTAAAGGTCAATCTTGTAATCACGTGATCAAACATTTTGGCAATATGGCGGCCAAGTGCTGAATTTTTTTCCTGTCAGAAACTATTAGGTAGTTTATGTTTGTACTAAGATTAATATTTGTCCATCCTTGGCTTATCAACAGATTATATATAGTTTTATCAAGGTATGCTTCACATTACTTCATGGCATGTTTGATGAATGAATACGAGCGTGTCTGATTCCTGGCACAATTATTGGTGGACTTTCCCTACGGGTCTGTCTATTCATGTCATGTCATAGTGTATAAACGGGTACGCTAACCCAGCAAACACCCGACGTTGACTCAACGTTGGATCAACGTTGAAAATTGGTCGCGACGTCGGCGACCTTCACACAACGTCAAACCAACGTTGAAACCCCGACGTCTAACAATCGTTTCATTTTGACGTCGACCCGACGTCGGATTTTGGTCGGTAATCTGACAATTGGTAAATTTAATTTATAAAACCAATATATATAAATATAAGCATAAACAGTGAGAATTTTAAGTTTCTTTAGAAAGGGAAAATTATAAATTTATTTGCCTAATCAAAACAACAACAGTGTCACGTGGGTGGCTACCGTACGATATTCGATAGGTGGCGCTCGGTAAATGGATAGCCGCAGATCAGTATAATATATATTTGCTCTATTTTCTTTTTAATAATAACTTATCTCCTCGAATTAGTGAAAGAAGATTGTTAAATAATTAACAAAGAAGTTGTAATCATTTTTGTGGGCTTCATTTAATAGTGGTAAATAATCTAGTAAATTCGAATTGGAGTATTATCGGATTTGAAATTCAATTGTATTGGCGGACAAAAACGACGGGTTGACAGACAAAGTTGTATATTCCAAACAAATAGAAAAAGGTAGGCAAACTTTATACACTGTTTTTAATGCTTATTTACCGCATGTTTGCATGGATTCGACGGTTAATTGATCATTGTAAAGTTTGACTGGTAAAACTTAAATTCACATGATTTCGCGAGATAAATATTTTCGTTTCCTCGTTAGAGCACTTTATTATTTGCTTTAGAACAATTTGTGTTATCGGATCATTTTTTCCCACACTATATCGCCATTGCTAAATTTTTTTTTGCATAATCAATGGTAATGGTAAAATATACTAGCAATTGAAATCAATAAAAGGTTTAATGCAGTACGTTAATTAGACTCTATTATTCAAATGCTGGCATATAAAATTTCCTCTTATTTCTTATCAACATGATTTTTTTTATGAGGGGCCAGTCATTTACACATGTATCAGATAACTGTAGGGTCTCACGCACAGTTTGATTTTGATGTCTGTGTAGTTGTGTAACTACAGGTTGTTAAATTGAAGTATTTTACCCATGAGCATACTTTAATAGTGTTTCTTATATTATGATTATGATTCATGGCATTTTATCCATGTAAATGATACAAATGATACAACTTTGGTAAGATATATCTGAAACCACATTGTTTTCGACTACTTATCTTTTCATTAATGTAATAAGACAACATATTATCAGTCAGTAAACACATTATCAAGGTTATAAATCAATAAAAATAATAGTTTGTTAATTAGCCTGCTTATCAAATATAGTGAAACAAGTTATATGCTCATATCATAAAACATTTGTACCCTCAGCCAGTCTGTCCTTTATACTCTTAGCAGATCGGATCATGCTGGGCAGAGATATTATATCTATAAAAATGACAGTAACATGTGAATTTCTTTGATGTTGTAGCATTTATATAAATTATAATAAATATAAAAAATATCAGTTTCATATTAAATTTTGCGCAGGCAAAAATCGTAATTTCTTACTAAATTTTCAGGTCATACTTAATGAAAATTAAATGTGAAGATTTTATCAGGTTTTTTTTTTCGTAAACGTGCTTTGATAATCGTAATATTGTTTTGTCTTTCAGTGAATATCAGAGATTGTGAAAATTATGATAAATTCAACAACTGTCGAAAGTTCAGAGGAGGAAGATAAAATTATTAAGAGGAAAAGAAGAAGAAAAAACACAAGATTTTGTGACAGGTATATTAAAAATATTACATTGATCACGAAGCCATTTTTATCAAAATCAATGGATATATAGGTACATGAAACTACATGGTTAAAACTAAAGTAAATAAAAAATAAGCCTCTTTTGTTAAAGTAGTTGGAGAGTTTTGTCAGAATTTCATTTATTTGTAATATGTAAAAGTGATTAATTTCTTGCAATTGTAAGTGATTATTTGATTTATTTTTAAATTTCAGATAGTGTGAATGATGATATCTCAGGTTGGAGACGGTAAAGGTTCAGATTATGATATGCTTAAACTTTAAAGTATGCCCCAGATCGCCATAGTGGAGGTGAAAGAAGAATGCTAATTGAGATATATGAACATTGATTTGTAGTAATATCAAATTATTCACAATATTGTTCCATTTAACATTCAGAACAAAAAGTACAAAGAAAAATATACAATCAGTGAGTTGGATAGATGATTGGAAAATCCCAACCTCAGGGTGATCGGTTCAGTCGGAAATAAGCCTTGGTGATAAAAGAAAAACATGCATGAATGTTAACCATAAAAAATGTCAGTGTTAATGTTTATGAAGAATTTTGTATATCTAAAACATGATTATTTAATACATGAAGCGTTATTTACGTACATACTGTCAAGTTTAATAGTTCAAAATACATTATGTTAATGTTACATTTGTTATAGTACCACATTTATTGTTTTGTACATGTGATTCGTATTGCAAATAAATTGTTAAAATTATAAGAATGCTTATTTGTTTACCCTACTAATGAGCTTAAAATGAAAAAATCATATTCCAAAAAGTTTGAAATGAGGTTAAATCATGGTCAGATAAGGTTGGATTATGGTCAGAAAAGGTTGGATTATGGTCAAATAATGGTCAGAAAAGGTTGGATTATGGTCAGATAATGGTCAGAAAAGGTTGGATTATGGTCAGATAAGGTTGGATAAGGGTCATTTTATGACGTTGTATAGACGTCGGATTCTGACGTCTAAAAAACTTTCAAATCCAACCTTCTGCCAACGTTTATCCAACGTCAGGGTCTAACGTCAGTACAACGTTGGTACAACGTCTTTTGTTTGCTGGGAAAGACGGGCAGCACTAAATACCCAAATATACCCAAATATTGCCTTAATATACCCAAATATTGCCCAATTATACTAAAAATAAATGTTTAATACTAAAAAAGTGCTGTTTTAATCATGAATACAATATACACTTTCACTAAGATATTATCAAACATACCCAACTATACATTTTCCTATCATTGTGTTTTGAACCAAAATACAGTATATGTACTCCATTAAAGCTATTATTTTTTTTAATAACATGGACACTTGTATATGATATGAAATTTCAACAAAATTACACCAAAAAAATGTAAGTGTAGACAACAAATATCATACTTGATTTAAAATTGCAAGTACATTCATAAAGAACCTATATTATATAGTAGATAAGCAAATGTCACAACTTTATTTTCTTACATCTTATAGGAATGAATGAAAGTTATAGCAGGCTAAGTCATATTTTTTTATAAATATTTATCTATTTCTAATTATAATCTATGTTTTATACAAACAAAAATAAATATTGCTATATTTGGGTGTATTTGGGTATATTTGGGTATTTCGTGCCGCCAAGCTAGGTCCATTCATGCTGCCATGTTCAAAAACACGTTTTCTTTAATTTACAAAGCATTCAACAATGACTCACAATCATTCCAATTAATGATATACTAATGACTTAATGACGCTGTAGTGAGATTAATATTGATTCATGTTAATGATTTGATTTCAAGGTTAAACTTTCAAAATATCCGAAAACTATTCCACTTTTCAGTCCCTGTACAGATGCCCAAAATATGTATCTAAGGAAGTCACCTCACAAGAAACAAGTGAATCATTAGAATTAATAATCATTTACAGGAAAAGAATATTCATTAAAGATGAATCCAATTAGTTTACCTTAATTTAATCTGCGTTATTGATTTAATCCGGCAAGTAAAGAGTTGTTCCCCTTTATTAATTCGTTCTAATTATTTTCGTACCCTCCATTATCCTGTCAGCGATGTATGGAGACACCTGTTCACTAAATATCTTAACCTTTTTCTCTTTATCTATTGTATTCTAATGTCCGTGTGACTAGTTACGCATTTCAACTTCTTTTTAATGGCTAGCAATCATTTACTTGACAAAGGCCTGGTAAAAGTGTTGGAAATGTGATAACTTTAGTGTTAGGGGGACGGTATACTTTGCAGACGACTTTGCAGACAAGTTAAACATAGAGGGATTTTGCAGACAAGTTAAATAAAGAAGGATTTTAGACTTTGCAGACAATATAGATTATATAGCTTGTCAACAGGTCAAACAATTATGCTGTTGATCAGTTGGTAAGCTGTGTAATAAAAAATTTGATGCGACAAGCTGTGTAATAAAAATGCGGCCTTCGTGGTCAATTCCTACGCATCAAAACTCCAAACCGGTGTTAAATAGCCGATATACACCTCTCAGGCCGATGTTATTTCTTAAACAAACAATAACAATAATTTTCAATATATAGAAAAAGTATTTAAAAAATAATCCAAGCCCTATTCTATATAATACACAATAAATTAAAACATGTACTCAGACATAAATGTTTCAAATTTGAAGTATTTAATTAAAACATTTTAAATAATTCCTCAGTGAAAGATATGTTTGTATATATATCTACATTTATATAAAGATAGATACAGACAGACTTTGCAGACAAGTTAAACATAGAGGGATTTTGCAGACAAGTTAAATAAAGAAGGATTTTAGACTTTGCAGACAATATAGATTATATAGGGGATGTTTAATCCCTTGTCAACTGGTCAAAAGGTGTGAATGGGCAATGGTGCTGTTGATCAGTTGTAAAACAGAGAACAATTTTGCAGACAATATACACAAAGAAGGAACTTGCAGACAATAAACATAAAGTAGGCCTTACATTTTGTTGCAACTTTATAATCAATTTATCTATAATCAAATATATGTTTTGATAAAATATTTTTTTTAATTGTTATTTAGGTTAAATATCATGCTACATACAATTCTATAAATTTGCAAAATTATTTTTTTTCAAAGCTTTTTTTTATCTTTCTTATCTTTATTGTATTAGCTATAGCTAGTTCTTTACATATTAAAACATAAAAAAAGTAAGTAATGAATAAAACAGGGTAATATTACTATAAATATCATTGTCATTAAAGATGTTTTACCAAGATATCACATAGATAAACAAATTGAATATAGAACAGAACAGAACATACGTTTTATTTAGACTTGTACATAGTACATCGTCATGCATATAGATAAATAAAACAATTATCACGTCACGTGGTCATGGTAACACAAAGTACAATATGATACTTAGAATATATAATAGAATGTACATTGTTATGAGTAATAAGTAAATATTTTCTCAATCATAGCAGTAATAGAAATACTACTGGCAACCTCACAGGATATTGTATACCATATTTTACCCAGTGAGTCTAACCATCCCACTGAAAGTAAAACTCCCTCCCGATAAAGGCGAAGGATAGATGTTAACCAGCAGCAAAACTAAATACTTATTAAGCAGTTTCTTTCTAGATAGAGAACAGTATCATTAAAAGTTATACATGTTAACACACAAATATCATATGATAATGTATCAAATAAGAGAAAATACCTTTATTATTTAAGAACAATGCATGATTACACAACCAAACATGATGTTATAATATATGAGAATTGTAAAAAAAAAAAATTATTTTCCAAGAGGATGTTAAAAAATCAAATATTTAAGAGAGTATTTCTGATTGCCAAACTTTCTTTAATGTATCTTGCTAAATTCATCAATAAAAGCTTGTTTGAAGTTTGCAATAACTGAATAAATTTGAACATCGATGGTCTAACATAAAAATATTTTTTATATATGTCTTACGAATATTATTATAACAAGGACAAACCAGAACAAAATGATATTCATCTTCGATATCAAGGGTATTACAACATACAACATAATATACAACATGTATTGACACTTTGAAATAACAATAAACAAGGTACAGATCATTTATTACTAATTGGTTCACACCTTTTAATCATAATGAATGTCATAAACAATACCAGGGACAAAAGGTCATACCAATACATGAATTAGCTATAATAAATTTAAAGTAAAGAAAATAATTATTGATTAATAATTAATTAATTATTACCAAAAAAAAAATTACTGAACATAATAGAATTTGCAATCTTCTAATAAAGGCAAAATATATAATTCATTTTAAAAAACATTTTGAATTTGATCATATTTTAACTTTTTGCCGCAATAATGGGCCAAATTTAAAATTTTTTAAATTTTTCTTCAACATAAATTTCCCTTTTTAAACCAAGGGGGACGGAACAGTATTTAATACAAAAGGGACACTTTTTTCCCAGAATTTTGGGAAAGAAAAAACATTAAATTTTTAAACTGCCCTTTCTTTTTTACAACGGTCAATTTTTACCCAAAAATTAAATTTTTCAGTTCAAAAAACGACAGTTTTTTAAAGTTTTTTTGAATAAAAATCACCTGACAAAATTAAAAAATTTTTTATTTTTTTAAAAACCCTTAATCCCAATTTTAATTTTACAAAAAGGGGCATAACACAAATTTTAATTTTTTTTTTGTTTTAAAATTTAAAGTAGTTTTTTAAATTTTAAATTAGGAAATAATCAAAAATTAAATTTTTAATTATTTTCCCAAAATTACTAAAATAAAGAATTTTTTTTATTAATTGTTTTAAATTCCTTGTTTTGAAAATAAAAAAAAAAATCTTTTATTTTTTACTGTGACAATTTAAAAAATACTAGTGCAAAATATGACCTTTCAATGTCCCCTTTTTTCTCATTTTATTTTTCTTTGATTTTTTATGAAATTTTTCATTTTAAAAAGAAAATCCTATTAAAAAAACCCACAAAAAAAATTCTTAATTTGAAACACTGGGGGACATTTACAAAAAACTTTAAAACCAATTTTAACAGATTTTTTGGGAAAATTTTGGTTCAAAAAATTATACATTAATTTTTTTTTCCTTAAACAAAAAGAATGCAAAGCTTTTTGCAAAATAAACCCCAGTAAACAGAGTTATTTTTTCAAAAAAAAATTGAGAGACAACATTTAATTTTCTACCGTAAATAAAAAGGGTTGTATTTTGAGGCCATCTGGTATAATTTTGTCTATATTTCTTTCAATTCCTAAACTGTCTAATAAGTAAACTTGGTCATTATGGAACAAGGACACTACCCAGTGGTCACTGTGGGTATGATGAATTTGACATGCTGGTGATTGTTCAATAGGATCAATTTAGTAATCCATCTATTTTCAGTGTCATTAAAAAAAAGGAACTTTTTCAGTCAACTGTAATCCATGTATTGAAGTGCCAACTTGTTTTCTTAGTAGTTTGTTTACAGCCTCCATATGATGAGAGTTAAATTTTCCCCCTTTTAAAAGTGCAGATTTGTCATCATTTGTTAATTGTAACTCTTCAATCCACCACTGAATATTTAACTTTGGTGATTCCGGCATATCATAAATTTCATCACGACTATTATCAAATTCCACAAAATCACTAAATTCACTAATGTCTGACAAATCTGCTTTGATTTTTTGCTTTTTTAAACTGGTTTCATCTAAAAATTGTAACTTTCGTTTCTTGCCACCTGATTCTGAAATGTTACTGCTTTTACTTTTTAAAATAGATCTAGGGGTTTTTGGCGTGCTGTTAATTAAAGGTTTCGGAGAAAGTGTCACATCAAACAAGGATTTCTTAACAACTGAGTTAGGTCTTAATGTCTGTTTGTTATTTTCATGAACTGGTGTGTTAAAGATATCACATTTTTGGGCAGATTTCACTACTGAGTCTGGTGCTGTCCAGATTGATTGTTTGTTCCATTTCGGTGTCTCACTTTCTTCCTTTTTTGTTCCACATTTTTTTTGTTGTTTAGGTCGACAATTTCTTCTTAATTGAGTTTAATTGTAAACTTTCTTGTCTTCTGGTAATGGCATGCCTATTGCCATCATAGCAGCCATTATATGATAACACCTACTTGTAGATGGACACGTGCAGGTTTCTTTAGGAAATAATGTCACTGAGTGATTTTTGTCTTTGGTTCCCTTTACCATAAATGCCCCCATTTGAGGCACAAGAACAATGTCATTAATTGTCCATAATGATTTTTGTTGCTAGAGATTTTTGTGATATTGGACCGTTAGATTTCTTAATTGGCTCATCTTTGGTTTCATCTTCAATATTGATTTGTTGTTCTTCAAATTGTTCCTCTTGTTTGATCAGAAAATCAATTTTTAACACATCAGAAAATCAATTTTTAACACATCAGAAAATCAATTTGTAACACATGTGTAATCGAGATTGACGTTGCTGACGTATTTATCATTAGACCTGCGTTATGTACAGCTGCATTAACATGTACAACTATTATAATAGTCTTTGAAACCTTGGGAGTATTTATCCACAATGCTTTTAATATTCGAAATTCGATCCTATATGCCAATTAAGGTATTAATATAAACCTGTAGATAGCTTTTGCTATTCAAGCTTATGTAATTATAAGTAATATCAATCATCATATTGTAATAAGCATCAACATAAGAAATGATATCATTTGTATTTTACATGTAGTTTATAAGAAATATGTTAGTATATGTCTCATACCTTTGTCTAACGTTTAAATAACAAATAAGTTATATAATCATGTATTTTCGAATGCCATACTATCTGTCTTATAGTTTCGTTTCGGTAAGACTTATTTAATATGGGATTATTATTATTATAATTGAAATGTATATTCTTGCCTCAATAGTGAGGTAAAAGATAAACTGATTTAATATTATGATTTATGTAATTAACATTACTTATGTGCGTTGTGGTTAAATATTAGTTAACTATATAATTTTCATCCGGATAGGTTTACATTACCAAAATAGGACATGTAAAATAATCATTGTAAACCATACAATCATTTTAACAGATAAGACGAATGTGAGTGAAACACAAACATAAATTAATATTTTCATTTGTACGCTCTCACGAATAAGTTGTTATTATGACCTTCTCCTGTAAAGTCATAATTATATTGTGATAATATTTCATACATTATCATATCCTCTGTTCGTTATCTTGTAAATATCGTTTTGGTAAACCAGGGGCTTAAAAGCGGTAAGGGTTGTTTCCCAGGGTTTAAGAACAACATAAATATATTGTGCTCAAACACGTTTTTTATCAAAAAAAAATTTTAAAGGATACATGTTTTTACTACCCATTTCCGCAAAGGAAAGTATTTTAAAGATCTGGGGAACCCTTTTAAAAAAGGGACGGGAACCACCTAAGTATAAATGTTACATTTTTACTCATCATCCACATTTTCCCCATTTTTTAAAAAATTTACTTTTATATTTAAAACAAAAAATTTAATAAAAAAGTAAACCGCATAGATTATTTAATAACCCTTAAAAAAATTCAAGGAAAACAACTTTATTTTAGATGAGTTACAAACAGTGGGTTAATAAATTTTCTTTATATGATTCGTTTAAAAACATTACTAATCATGAAAACTGTAAATTTTCTTCATTACAAACAATCACTGTCTATTTACAAGTCTGTTACAGCACGTGGCTTCACCTTTCTGCCTGCGCGAGTGAAATAATTAGCATTATCCGGATGATTCAAAACCACAGGCTGTTTATTGCTATCGGTACGCTCTGACCCTACGTTAATCATTCTGTCATTAACTGACATTTCAAGGCCAGAATTCAAAGCACCATGTGTCAATAAAAGGCGATTCTCTTAGATTTCAACAAATCTTTACGATTTCTTGCGATATTGTTGTCCCGCTTTCTGTTTCAACAATATAGGACCTATCGCTGTGATTTTTTATTACAACAGCGGGACTCCAGGACTTGTCTAGACGTTGAATTCTAGCGGAATCTCCAAACATTTAAGGGAGACAGAGGTTTAGCATTTTTATCATAGTAATGCTTAGATTTGACCTTGGATTCTGCGATTTTTTGTTTGACTACATCAGGGGGCGGTACTCGTGGTATAAGGTTTTCCCTTACAGTGGGAAGGATAGAACGAAGTTTGTCGTGATTGGACTAACTGCGCTGGACTACGAAATTTCCTTTATCAGCGAGAGGAGTAGAACGATATTCTAAAAATCCTATTCTCTGATCAGAATTATCATCTTTTGCCTTTTTAAGTATACGTTTGGCAACTTTAAACCATCGCCTCAGCCAAACCATTTGTTTGGTTATGATATGGACTACATTTTACATGTACAAAATCCCATTACTTTGTAAAAACTCCTCAAATTCTTGACTAGAAAAACATGGACCCCCATCAGTGACTATTTTCTCGCATATGCCCCAATGTGACATGATATCTTTCATGTGGGAAATAAAACAGTTGAACTTTTTATGTTCAAAAGTTCATGAAACTATGAACCTAAATTTTAACCCACTTTGCCCAATAAAAATTTCTCTCATTAATGAAAAAAGTCCCCCACCCGAAATTTGGGAAAGGGGAACCCTTGGGGTTTTAAAGAGCTGATTAATCCCCTTTTTTTGCGATGACCTTTTTCCAAAAAACGAAAATTGGGTTTTCCCATTTCAATTATATCTTTTTAAAATTTTCCCCGGGCCCAAAAAACATTATTGCCCTTTGGCTCAAACCCCCTTTTTGCCCCCCCAGTTTGACGGGAATAAAGCACCCTTTAAACTTTTCAATCTGAGGACCGGGCAAACGATTTTTTCCCCTTTTTAAATTAAAACCATTAACCCAGAAACTAATCCCAAATATTTCCCAAAAAGCCAGAAATTTAAACCCTGAGAAAAACCCTTTTTTGTATTTGGGCCCAACCAAATTTTATTTTTTTCGTAATGTACTAATTGTTCATCTGTTTTGTGTGTAACCTGATTTCCTCAAGTTTTCTATCTGACACGGGTAAAGATGAGATAACCATGCAAACGTGTGCCTCAATACCCTCATTAAGTTCTGGGCTTGTTTCCGGACTGGCTTTTCTGCTAAGTCCACATCTGCTAATGGGATTTTCTTACCGGACATGTGACGAAACTGAAACCTAATATGGAGTTAATTTCAAGACTAAACGCTGCAACCTAGCAGGTTTGAATGGCATAGGCTTTTCAGCAATCCCTGTATAGGGAGATGGTCATTTTCTACAATGACATCACGGCCATAGCAGTACTGATGAAATTTCGTAAATCCAAAGACAATAGATAATAATTCTTTAGAAATTTGACCCATATTTCTCTGTGATTCAGTTAAGCTACGGGACGCAAATGCTATGGGACGTTTTTCCTGAAGGATTACTGCCCCTAAAGATTTGGAAGAAGAATCAACTTGCAATGTCAAGGATTTGTTTGGGTCATAATAAGCTAAACATGTGTCCTTACAAATGACTTTCTTTCATTTTTTCAAAGGAATCACTTTGAGGCTTTTGCCCACGTGAATATAGTGTCCTTATGCAATAACTCTCTCATAGGAGCGGTAATCTCTGATAAATTGTCAGAGACATAACGACTGAGATAATTAACCATGCCTAATACCACCTGTAGTTCACTTTTTGATGTGGGTGGTCTCATATCCTTAATGGCCTCAATTTTGGCGGGATCGGCCTTTAAGCCTTCTGCAGTTAACACGTGACCAAAATAACTAATCTCGGTGAGACCTACTTCAACTTTCTGGAATTGAAACGAATGCCTTGTTCAAAAGCACGTTCAAGGACAGCTACTAAATTTCGGTCATGATTTCCCTCGTGGAACCCCATACACAAATATCATCAACAATTGTAGCTACCCCTTCGAGACCTATCAGTGCCTCTTCAAGGGCGCGAACCAAAAAATCACCTGATACGTTTAATCCGTATGGACATCGAAGATACCTGAAGACCCCCAATGGACTGTTAAATGCAGTCAAATATGACGACTCTTCAGATAATTGTATTGACCAGTAAGCACTAAGTTAAGTCCAATTTAGTGAAATACTTTGCATTACCAAACTTATGTAATACGTCATCAAGTGTTTTGAGCGGGGTAGGGTGTACGCTTAATTGCACTATTAAGCGAACGAGGGTCTAAACAAAGACGTATATCGCCATTACTTTTTTCAGTAACAACTAAATTATTACACCATTCAGTGGGTGTTGGAATCTTAGCAATTACTCCCATTTTTTCCATTCTTGTAAGTTCCTGTTTCACTTTATCTTGTAAAGCAACTGGAATCCTACGGGGAGGATGAACAACTGGTGTAGCATTTTGGGTCAACATGAATGTTACATTCCCCAGGGAGTAACCCTATGCCATCAAAAACCTGAGCATAATCCTTCAAAAGGACTCTTTAGTAAGAAATGCCTCTTTGTTTCTATGATTATAATCATTTTGTACAGAATGAGCGAATTCTATTGAGCTTAAAGCCCCAAGCACGACTCGCAACCTAATAGTGGTGGGGATTTCGTGTCTACAACATGAAACGTGACATTTTTTGCTTGACCTGAAACAGCATGAGAACAAGGGAGAGTGATTTGCCCTTTGCTATGCAAGGAATTGCCATTGTAGGCGGTCAATTTAGATGTGGGCTTTTCAAGTGGTGCCTTGATTCCTAAACCTTGAAAGGTAGATAATGGCAAAATGTTTACCTGAGAGCCAGTGTCTAACTTCATTTGCACAGCCTTTGTACTATTTCCAATTAATATTTCTGTAAAACATCTGCCCATTTTTTACTGTTACACAGTCAAGACTGTCCACATTTTCTACACAGTCAATGTATAATTCAGAACTTAAATTTGAAATTTCATTCACTGTTCTAGATTTACAAACATTGCTCCAGTGGTTCCATTTTTTACAATTTTACATTGTGTGCCTTTTGCTGGACAACGCTGCTTGTCAGTATGTTGATTTCCACACCTGTTACATTTTGTACTGTGTGAACGTTCCCCAATGCGACCTGGATTTGCTTGATGTTTCTGTTATATCGACCTGGATTCATCCGATGAAGGGTTCCGAGACGAACGACTTGGATGCCCGATGAACGACTAGGCATCCGTCCCTTCGGTCTTGATACTGCATGTACTGGAGCACTTTCTTGGACGTTATTGAACATTTTTATTTGAGATGCAGCATATTCAAACTCTTGGCAAATTTTTGTTGCCTTGTCTAATTTCAGATCTTTCCCTACTTGCAAAAGCCTTTCTCTCAATTTTGTGGATGACACACCAAATATAATTCTATCTCTGATCATGTCATCTTTCATTGTTCCAAAATCACACTCTGTAGCCTGTGTTTTTATTATTGTGATGAATTGTTCCATAGTTTTTTCGCCTTGTGTGATATTATTGAATTGATAGCGGCTAAATACTGGGTTGATTATCGGAGCGATGTGTTCTCGGACTTTTTGGAAGATCTTTTTTGTTTCTTTTCTATCTGCATTAGATAAATTGGCGGCTCTATATATTTCTCTTCCCTTGGCACCCATATAAAGCAATAGCATTGTAACGTGGACATCTTCCTCTTGATCTTTCAAGGGTCCTTTAAATATTAATTCACAGTGCTCTTGAAATTTTGCGAATTCTTCTACAAGATTGGTTGATGTCCAGTTCATTTGAGGTTGCGGGATACCACTTAAATTCATTTTTTTTTATAATATTCCAGCACTTAAGGAAATGTTAATGTAATATTCCAACAAGAAGGAATTATAGTTAATTTCTGTCCTTTTTTAAAGACTGTTTATTGCACATTTGTTAATATTCCGTCATTAGGAATGATTTACCTTTTAATATAATATTCTTTCCTTAGGAATTATAATTAAACAATTTAATATTCCGTCTTTAAGAATTATTATCTTTCCAGTTCTGACACCATGTTACGTCATGGGTTTATGAACGACATAAATATATATGTGCTCTAACTACGTTTATTATCTAAACTATATTATATGATACATGTGTTTACATATCAGTGTCCGCGATGGTAGTATATTAAGATCTAGGGAACTCTCTATTATAAAGGAGCTGTACGCACCTAGAGTATCATGTTACAGTTTACTCATCATCCTACAGTTGATTGACTGAAATAATTAAATTGTCTGTCTGTCTGTCTATCAAGTAATCATAAAATTTCTTTATGCTAGCAGTCATGTTTTTATAATCAACACAAACATAAATAATTCAACAAATCTATAAATAACAAAAACATTACTTGAATCAATTAATTTAGCCATGTTGAAGTTTTTGCATATAGGGTAGCTATTACCAAAGGAAATTTGACATGGTTTTTACAGTGACGAAATGTCTTATAAACGGGATAATTTTTAAAAAATTTAGTTCAAGTACTGAATATAAGAGTTGTTTAACTAACTTACAAACACTTTAGATATTTAGATATTTCAAAAGTTACTAACAGTTGAAAGATTTATTACTGAACCAGATGTCTCTATTATATGCAAGATGCGTTTTATTTCCTTCATTTAACAAGATGTTTAATTTGTTTTGTTTTACCATAGCTAAGATATAATAAGATATATTCAAGGAAAATATCACTTTAAGTGAGATCATTGTGGTTTATCACGTTTTCCAGGAAAAGTTGCAACAGCTACACATTAACTTTATATAACCGGGAAAAATAATGGAATAAGGACTTGCAGCAGGTAAGGTTCTTTTCATGTGAATGCTTATTACGAACTTACCATCAAGTTGTGGCTTTGTGTATATTTTGTTTGACCGCAAAGTTGTATTGTAAAGTTGGTGAAAAAAAACCCGGAATATAATGTGCCTCAAAGCGAGTCATTGCGGGAACGCAATTCATTTCTAGATTCAATGAAGTAAGACAGTCCAAATAGATTTCTACAGTCATTTATTTTGTAAATATCTTACTGTACATAAATAAGATAAAGAAATAAAAGTTTTGGACGATAAATTAGCGCAATAAGTTGCGTCCATGGTCACACACTATTCTACAGGATTACAAACTATTAGTTTACACTGACTTTGATTGAGTAAGCCCTTCTTCTGAAAAAAAGTTTTATATATTGGACATTTCCTTTTCATAGTTTTAACCCCGACGAGGCCGCAAAAAACAACCAATTCTACATTTTTATTGAACAGAACATATTAAGAAAAAATGTTATGAAATTACCGGAAGGTAGTTTAATCATTCCACTTTACCACGAACTATATATTATACTACAGTTTAACCGGGAAAACTCCGCCTAATTTCGTTTCCGCAGTAATGTTTAAGAGCTACTACAAATTTTATGTTATAATTAGAACATATTAATTAGGTAAATTCTTATTGATTAAGGGGAGGAAAAGCGAGTAATAACGAACAAGTCTCACCTACATCTTATATGTTCTAAATGACAAAGGATATAACATCCATTTTCATTGGCTGGCTATTGTTATTTGAAAACAAACCCTATTATATTTGTAAATACACAATAGTTCTTATTATCATTACAATGTATATAATTACTGGTGACTTATAGACCCATGGGGCCGAGTGCTCTGTTATTTCTTTCTTTGAGACATGTATTGTAATAGATATGCACATGTCACGATTAGAAAAAAAAACTTATTTTACTTACTTATATGATCATCGTGAACACCTGTCGAACAAATTGTCATTTTGTGCGTCACTTTGTAAAATGTTTTCTTTCCGATCTAACGATACCCCCACTCCCCCTTTTTGTTAAAAAAAGAGGAAAATTGTCCATTATAACTATATTTCATATTTAATTGAAGTACATGATTGTATATAAAATCTAACTTTGCAATATGCTGCAAATCAATATACACTCGTTTGCTAAAGATGACACATTATACAAACTGAAGAGCCGTGGTATTAAACATGTATCTACATTGTAATTGTAAAAAAAAAGATACACAAGTGACTGAAAAATATTGATTATTTTGAGTTAGCTTTTGCCATCGCCTATAGAGTTGGAAAAATCTCACATATCTCAAGTTGTCTCCAAAATTACACTGTAAATTGTTTTATTAACACTACATCCATGCCGATGTCAAATACACATATATACACACATGCACATATTTGTTACCAGTATTTGTAGATCTTTGCTACTTTACGAGAACAGAATGGTCTGAGTCAGTTGTTAAATGGTATTGGTTAAGGTAGCTCGCTACTTTCCGACCGAAATATGACAACATCTCAGATCTTGATGATTTTTGGTATGCAAACATATAATTATGTGAGCTTTACTTTTGCAGTATTATTTTATGAATAAACAGCGTTACTATGACGTCAAAGCGCCCTCTATCGGTGGCGGCGAAATTGCGTCTTTTTTATCCATAAACCGGTCTGTTCTTATTAATTTTCATCCGATTTCATTCATTTTAATTTTATAATGTTCAGTAAATGTATGTCTTTGTACTGATGTCTTTCTTGAACATTTGCTTAATAGTCTGCAATTTTACGTCATTTTTCTCTACATTCTGACGTCCATATTTGATGCAAATATCGCGTGATATCGCAATAAAGATTGTGTGATAAAAGAAATTCAACACGGTGAATTTTGCTATAATTTTCCGAGCGTGTAGTGAGATAGTGAAGGAAAATATTAATGCAATAAAAATATAGGGTCAACGCGTAAGATATTTTGCTATTACTGTTTTAAAATAAAATAAAGGGTGAGTGAAACGTAATGATTTTGGTGACGTTAATAGATGTTGGAGTTCAAAGAATAATACCAAATAACAATTTTCTTACGTCAAACACTACGATAGTAAGTAAAAACAACTCAAGGCCGAGACAAAATGTATATTTTTTAAATTGTTAATTATTTTCTCATTGAAAGCATGCGCTAGGTGAGCACATTTACAATGTTTAATCCGACAATCCCTTTTTAAATACTTTTCTAATTTGCAGGACACCGTCACATACATCTTTTAATTCTAATTTTATAATGTGATGTTGTTAAAGTGTTATATTATTATATGAATTAACTAGTTTCAGCGCAAAAAATAAGATTCACATATTGCTGTATGAATGAAGTAAGAATATTAGGTCGCTTAGCTTATACCCGTAGAATATTTATTTTACGTTACATTCAGCCTTTAAACACTTTCATAAAATCACATAAAGGCAGACGAGCCTCGGTGTCAAAACACATCGTAAAAATACAATTAAAATAGATATGCATACAAATGTGCCGAAATAAGTGATAAATAAAAACTAGAAATAATATTCAAATATGTTAAAGGGACTCCACTGAGGTTTTTTGACATGATGGAACTGAAAATATTTTTTCCAGATAAATGTACCATTTGATGTAGGTTTAGACCATTAATCTTTGTGCAAAATTTCAGAGCATTCGCGCACTTCGTTTTTCCAGAATAATTATTAAAAATGAAAAGCGTTTAAACGCTTTTCACCCGAATCGGGCTAACAAAAGCATAAAAATACGATTTTCAATTTATTTCAAAGTATATTTCTTAACTATCTTCGCATATATTTCTGTTTAAAGTGCCCAGCTCATTTATGTAAGAAATTCAAATGTTATGTGTTTGGCTTTTCAACCTCAGTGGAGTCCCTTTAAGAATATTTAAAAACAAACTGTACAAGAAACAGAAACCTTTATTTTATTTTTATTTTTGCTTGCCATTTTTAAGTCTGTTCAATACATAGATTATATAATTATAATCTAATTAAAATGTCATGATAATTAGAAAATGAACACTTATGTGACAAACTATAAACTATTGTGGAAGCAAATTCATACTGAATAAAAAATATATAAGCATATTCGCAACTGCAGACTCGAATGTGAAACACCCAATATAACCATTACTCAACTCGGACTCATTACCGTTTTTTCATTACTGTACAGTATAACATAGCGGCCCTCAAAGTATTATTTATTTCTAAAGAGTTCCACTACATTTTACCTCTGTAGAGCAACCACTCTAGGCAACAAAGGGCATTTCTCTGTAGAGGTTATACTGTATATTTTAATTAAATACAAAATATAATTATTAACTAACTTGTGCAACTTTTGTTACCACTGAATACGAATAATGTATTATGTTGACGTTATCTAGTTCATTTTTTAATACAATACAGTTTGCTTTAAAACAAAATAAAAAGCAAGAAAAAAACAACCTCAAAACCAACAACACGTGTTTATTATACTAGCAATAAAATGAACTTCTACCTTATTATCAGGTTTTTAATTTTGAATATTCTTCTGTTGCCACGGTGTAATCGGTAAAGTGGTCTTACGCTGAATTCGGAAGGCATGGATTCGAGACACGATTGCGTATTGTACTAATAGATTATCCTTTAGAATTGGTTACTGTGTATGAAATGTTTCAAGGTCCACCTCGGACTCCTGTCATTCATTTCCAAAGAGAAGTTGATACTGTGAGAAACACTGGTTTCGTTAAATTCCCTCCGCTATAATTGAAATACTGTTGAAAGCGGCGTTAAACCCAATATTAAAAAAATAAGAAGATATAAAACATAAAATGCATAGTTCATTATTTTCATAGGCTCTACATAGCACTGCATTATGTGCAGACAAAAAACGAGCTTCTCCCACAACCAAAATCACACAAATTGAGAATCCTACATAATCGCCTTCAATACAAGGGAATCTGTATTTAATATGCAAAATTCTCCGCTTCTAAACATACAAAATAAATCAACGGATCTTTCGCCTCTAATCGAGAAATGATCGCGGCTTCAGGTCGACTCAAAGATGCGCTAGTAAACGCATACCGCGAGTCAGCTAGTTTAAAATAAATAAGAATATCTATAATTATGTGAAATACGTGAGAAATTAAAGCCATAGCATGAGAGCGTGATTCCTGCTTTAAATCTGAGTCTCACGCTTAGTGCAGGGTATTTAGCTGCGAGAGAAAATAGAATAACTGATGGCTGTTAATAAATAAATTTTTATACGTGTAGAAAATTTTTGAATTAAATGTCTGCTAGATTTTATAATATAAATAAGACTACCAGTGAATCATGACTTACGTACAAATCGTTGCTACTTTCAGTTGATCATATATTTTTGAAACGTAAATTTGATTCATTTCCTACCACAGACATAGATGTTATTTATGTCTCTGTTCCTACTTACTGATATATACAATTCAAAATTGTTACATATGATAACATGGAAGTTTATGTTGTACCGAGATACACATAACATGATGACATTGCGACTGCACCAGCCTTTTCATTCTTTTTTTCTGACATTCTTTGCAAAATTTATGTTTTTATAATTTCCACTTAGGTGGCCTTTTAATTATATCTTTCAATATTCTGAATTGTCTTTCAGTCCTCGAGGTATTTATATCCATTCGTTGCAGTTTTTCAGCGATTGATACCAACTTTTGCAGACAGTTATACCCTGATTTGTTGTACATGTATATAATTGAAGATATTCATCGAAAAGCAGGCATCTGACAGGACTTTTAAAAGAACATTTTTACGGAACATGTCTACATACTATTGTTGTTGATGGTTTTCACACATTTTTATTCCTGTCAGTATGTTATTTATCGAAAAAGTCGTGAAAATTTCCTTGAGAAAAATATTTGACGTCACCAAAATCATTACGTTTTACTCACCCTTTATTTTATATTCAAATAGTAATAGCAAAATATCTTACGCGTTGACCCTATATTTTTATTGCATAAATATTTTCTTTTATGACTTCACTACATGTTAAAAAAAATTATAGCACAATTCACCGTGTTGATTTTTTATTATTTCACAATCTTTATTGCGATAATGCGCGATATTTGCATCAAATATGGACGTCAGAACGTGAGGGAAAATAACGTAGAATCGCAGAGTATTAAGCAAATGTTCAAGAAAGACATCAGTACAAAGACATACATTCACTGAACATTATAAAATTAAAATAAGGGAAATCGGATGGAAATTGATAAGAACAGACCGGTTTATTGATAAAAAAGACGCAATTTCGCCGCCACCGATAGAGGGCGCTTTGACGTCATAGTAACGCTGTTTATTTATAAAATAATGCTGCAGAAGTAAAGCTTACATATCTACATGTTTGTATACCAAAAATCATCAAGATCTGAGATAGTGTCAAATTTAGGTCGGAAAGTAGCGAGCTACCTTAAATCGTAAACACGAATACAGTGTGTTTGCATCATATATTTTAGTATTTAAGTTAACATTTTAACATACTGTAGTTTATAGTTGTAGTATGGGCGACTTTATTTTCAGATAATTAAAAACACCTTTTGATATTGGTTCTTTGTAACGTGGTTTTATGGTGTCCTTCTGGGCTTCTTGCCGGTGGTCTTTTGTTGCTGAGTCGATTGGGGGATGCGTTCATTGAACGCCGCCCTTCCTTGATGATCTTGTTTTTCATATTTCACACTTTGGATAGTCACACTTGGTGAGCTCGAACGTCGAAATATGACGATTTTTATACACATATCTTATCTAACCAATTACAAGACTTCTTCTCGGCAAATATATTGAAGTACTACGTGTTTGTACACATGGTTATTCAATTATCTCATCTTGTCGGAAAGAGCATATTGCTGAGAAGGTACATGAGACCAACAAAAGATCCCCAATACTTAGATAGACTTTCTGATTGCCGCAGGTGGTGGTGACGATTTATCGCTATTGCCCTGGTCATAGATAGATTTATTTGCATATATACATCAGTAGAATCAAAATATACTGTACATCAAATTAAATTTTTACTTATTCAATACAGCTCATTCAAGGCATAATACAAACAGAAATATCACATTATGAATTGTATCACATGTCATTTGACTTAGTATCATTACCACAAATTGAATTGTGTTACCACCAAGAACACTGATATGTATATTTGCAGGATAGTCCATAAAGTCATAAACTTTTTTTATAGGGTCCTAAAATTAGAAAAAAATATTAAAAGTGTAAAAGCAATTACTTGAAACAGAAAAGAAATGAACTGATTTACTGCCCACAGTACAGGACAGATATTACTCATGACGTGGATAGTGGCCCTTCTTCGACCAAATATGACGAGGATGGGTTTTTATGTGCATGAGCTCTCATGTTTCTATTTTCGGAAGGCTCGTTCCAAGTTAAAAAGATCCTATTTAACTCGCCTTACAACTTGGTAAACATAGTTTTAACGCGGTACTTAGTCTATTCCGGTTTGCATATTTAAGCAAGAGTAAAGCAAGGCCAGCCTTCACCTAACCCCATACACACAGTATATTATTGGCTGATCAACTTCAAATTTTCATCTAGATATCCCCAACATTGATGACGGCGGACTACTATAAATATGGTAACTGGACAAGTTCATTTATGGAAAAAAGTAGTTCAGGGTTAAGTCACTTTATGAACTACAATGTATTTTTTTACATTTTATAAAATGCAAGTTCTTTCACAACCACTTCGTAAAGGCGTTTTCAATTTTGAACAATGTCTAACCCATACATCACCGAGTTAATCACGTATAAACTTACGTTTATAGATAACATGGCTAGTTCCTGAATGCACCTGGTGCTGCAACCTGTACTGCCTTAATAAATATCTTTTATTTTCTTCAGACCTATCTACTCGATAATTACTGTGATAGTGATACATAAAGATGGCGTTAAGAAGAGAACATCTACAAACTCTGTTACTATTACTTTCTGTGTGCTTGGCAGAAAGTAAAATGACGGAAACATACAAGGTGCTATAATAGGATATAATATTATTGAATTTACAAACTGTTTTAAATTTGATTGTCTTTGATAAACATTGTCATAATGTGGTAGTAACAGCAACTACTGACGGCGTTTGATTTAATTATATTTACCTCATATGCTAAAAGAGGAAACGTGTCTGTTGTGTCATTACCTTGAAAACTTGGCATTCCTGATTTTTTAACTTTGTGTTATGATGGATTAGTTTAAGCATTTAGATAAATACATATACATGTATATGAGTTAAATAAAGGTACAGTAAAAAATCAATTTCATTTGCAATTTGTCAGAGTCAGTCATTATACTAGTATCTGTGCTTTAAGTATGATTTTTCTAATACAGAAACACGCCAACTTATCAAAATCGATTATATAAAGGTCGAGAGCAGACATCAAAGTATTAAAGTTCTTTTTCTTCATTGTCCTCTAGAAGATCTTATAGGGAGAAATGATTACCTTGTTGAAAAGGTGTCTGTCACTCAATTAATGTGTTTGAGCCCTTAAGCTTCTCAATTTACGCCCATGTGTCCTGATATTTTACCAATTATAGTGGACTTTAAAATGGTGCAATCAAGCTCAAACAATTATGTTTATAACAAAATTTGAACCGAGTTCACTTTAATTGAAAGAAGAAGTAACGGCATCGTGTTATTTTTGTACTACTCTTTGAATGTTATCTTTAGGTGATGACGTATAATGCTGCCTTGTTAGGGGCTAGTATATCAGTCAATGGAACCATTCCTGACAACCGTGTAGAAAGACGAGACGCCTTAATTGAATATCTCAACGATGATGCTAACTCAGACATCGTCTGTCTACAAGAAGTATATTGTTTGATATTTATTAGTCAATAATTTGTTTTTCATATATTTGTACTTGAAGCCTTTGCCTCAATGTATATGCGAAAAATGAATTTAAAAATGATTTAACAAGTATCATAATGTGGCAATTGTTTCATTTTGGTGTAAAATTGCCAAAAGGCGGGGTTTTGAAATGCTTTCATTCTTTTTCTTTTATTGCAATTGTCTAAAGTGAATATGAGCATTGTATTCGACAAAACTCCATATATAGTATATTCTTTGTCAATTTAAACTCAGCTAAACACTTTTTACCACATAATCTACAGGTACGTCTTTATTTTAATCATTGCTAATTAAAAGAATGAATACTTGCTTCTTACCACATACCAGAACAAAAATCACACTTTCTACAGGTATTCACTGGCCAAGATGTTGAGGCGATTGTAAATGGTGTTGGCTCGAAGTTTCTTTTCACATACAGCGAGATACATCTGAGTGATGGAACACTTCCGCCTCAGTCAGATGTTATATGGGGTAATTGATATTTAACCATTTGAAAATTAATTATTTATGTTCGAAAGAGAATAAGTTATTCTTGCTGGACTATTGACGCGTAATCTATAGCGAGTAGCTCATATAAATTGAATTATATGTACTCACGTCATCTCCGATTCTTATTGCTGATATATTGTGGCTGAAATAATAGATGGTGATGTGGAAAACACTTTAAGAACGGAGAAAGATATTCTAACGGCAGCATATTTCGAACGAATTACTTGTACTACTTTCGCAAAATGTTCAAAATGAGGCATGTTAGAAATGTTCATGATATTCCAAAAAAAATTCTGGAATTTTTAATATTGATTTAAAACAAGCACACCAAAATGGCTTTGAAGTACTATAATATTATCACTTGGTGAGACTATTTTTGAAGGTTTAAAACACTTATTTTAGCACCGGCATGTAACACAACAGACTACCTTAATTTTGCAAATTGTGCACTTGGAAACGGATGTTTGAGTTCAACGTCCGACACAATACTTTCTCCAGTAACATATGACTGTCTTGTTACCAAATGCCCGACAGAGTTTCAAACCATAGTGTTTGTAAATGGAGAGAAATGTGTTAGCTGTCTCATCAGAAATTCACCTAAAAATCATTTCAAAAGGTATTATGTGTTAGTGATTGGCGCGCAACAATTATTTATGTGATGCTTTTTTTACTTTGCTTCAAAATCACTTTAAGATTAGAGTTTTCCGGTTATATATTATTTCAAAGCCGATTTATATAAGCACTTTTATAAATTATGACGCTGTCACAGATATTATAACGATTCTACTTTTATCTAAACATCTTGGTAAATGTAGTTATGATATCTTTAAACATACTTGAGAATTATATGGAAATACTACTGACTAAATTGTTAATTACATACTTTAGATTATACCTTTTTGAAATATTCAATAAACGCTCCAATTTGACCAGGAACAGATATTTGATGAAATTTTCAAGGTTTAGCTTTGCATCTTCGCTGAAAATTTATATACATAAACGAGGTATGATCAAAAAGTTCTCGGCCCGATATACTTCTAGCCAGTTCACTGACATTTACATACGATACGTCGATACCGACATCTTACTGAAGATTACTGACCAAGTTACACGCGGTTTTACACAGATTTAGTAACATTAAACACACTTTGATCAGTAGAGGGGTGTGTCATTTAGACCAAATGGAGAAAGTTGAAATCAGAACCGCCATTAAATACCTCTGTAAGAAAGGGATGTCCCCAAGGAAATCAATGAAGACTTCATGGATACACTCGAGAAGGGGTCCCCTTCTTATACCTATAGCGCATTGAAAAATGGGTTGCTAAATTTAAGAAGGGCAGGGAGAGCATTAAAGATGATGAGCGGCCTGGGCGGCCAAAAGAGGCCACCAACGATGAAACTGCCGAAGCTGTGCACGATCTGGTCATGTGCGATAGAAGGCGAGACCTGCGAAGCATTGCTAGGTAAGTGGGTATAAGCTTTGGTTCAGTTCAGGCAATTCTGACTGGTGTCTATGGCATGTCAAAGGTTTCCGCTAGATGGTTCCCTAGACAGTTGATTGACAACCAGAAACGGACCAGGCTTGAAATTTCAATATATATCTTTTGTATTGCTAAGAGAATGAACCTGATTCCATCTACCGGATCGTAACTCAGGATGAAACATGGCTCCATCACTTCGATACAGAATAAAAAAAAAAAACAGAGCATGCATTGGAAGCACCCTGGCTCACCCCCTCCGAAGAAACTCAAGAGGGTGCCATCAGCAGGGAAGCTAATGACTTCATTTTTTTGGGATAGTCAGGGGATAATCATGATTGACTATCTTGAGCAAGGTCGTACCATAAACGGTACGTACTATGCAGACATAAAAAGGAGGGGAAAACTGCCTCAAGGCGTTCTTCTCCTGCACGACAATTGATGCGCCAGCTCACACATCCCAAGTTCCAATGTCTGCTGCAACTGACTGTGAATTTGAAGTTCTTCCCCATCCCCCATATTTTCCGGACTTGGCCCCTCTGACTTCTACCTGTTTCCGAAACTGAGAACGAAGCTTCGTGGTAGACGTTTTGAAGGCAAAGAATGTGTCATGGAGGCGGTCGATGAGGTCTTTGAGGACAAAAATAGAGTGTTATATTTTGCAGGGGTAAACAAGTTGGAGCACAGGTGGGCAAAGTGCAATGATGTATTGGGCGATTATATTGAAAAGTAAGCCCATTAGTTGGGTTACTACCGGACGTATATCGGGCCAAGAACTTTTGGATCAATCCTCGTACGAATTATTCTTATCAGCATGCAAATGTGACGTGAAGTCAAATAATATAGTTTTACAAAATAGATTCATAATAAGCTGAAAATAAAATGAAAATAATTTTTGATCTGAAACTTACAAGAAATATTATATGATAATAAAGTTCTCAAAATATAAAATTATATATCTTTGATAAAGAAATAAGTCTATAAGATAAATATTTTTCTAAAGTAAGGTATATGAAAATCGGTTTTATGACTGGCACAATATTTTGGTTTTGACATGTGGGACATTGTATACATGTATATATTCTAAATGATATGTCAGAGACGACTTTCTCCAGTCATTCACGAATCATCACTTGATTCTTCAGGTGTGCAGGACCTCCATCTACAGACCGTTGGAATATAAACAAAATTGGACTTTTATTGCTGTCCAAAAAAGAATTATCTGACACTGAAGCTATTGAGTATTTTCCAAATGACATCAACATCTTCGCATACGGATATCTTCGTGCAAAGGTATAGGAATAATGTTTGCCTTATAAGGGTTTTACTACTTTATTTTTTATTCTGTGTTATCTATTTCAATTTCTGAATGTAATACCGTTACTAACAGAAAATATTAAGAGAAATATTCTAATTAGTTAATTTCACTTGGACATATACATGTATATTTGACTACGCATAAAGTGGGAATAAGTTGAAAAAGAATGTAGTCAACATTATGTAAGAGTCCGGTTGATATAAGATGTCGAAAATAAAATAATTGCCAAGGATATTAACAATCCTGGTGAATGTTAAAAGAGAAATAACTTGATTCAAATTAATACAAATTGTTTAAAAAATCATTTGCATATCATTTAAGGTTGGCGATCTGACCATCGGCTGTACACATATAGTACCCACAGATTTCAACTGTATGGTGTTTTTGTTTTGTTTTTATTGTACAAATTAAATTAATTATATATACTATACAGAAATAAAACAGTTGCAACACAAACCCATACGGAATATATGTAAACAAAATACAAAAATAAACTACGTTTAACTTAATAATTATGAAAAATAAATGTCAAAAAATAAGTTTCCTTTAAATAAAACAATAATAGAAGGAAAGAAAAAAAAATTCATACTAAACAATACTTTTAAATATGAGCAATTTTTGAAAACTAAATGCCAGAATTAAGTAAAGCTTGCAATATGTTTTACAAATAAGAATATGTAATTTAGTTTACCTTTCTATATATTGAACAAAATAATATTTTTCATATTAACAGTTCCTCCACTCATGTCCCAGTTTCAAACCTTCTCGGAGCAACAAGCGGTAGAACTGCAGAAATTTGTTGATGCTTTCGCTGGTGCAGATCCCGTAATTGCACTCGGGGACTTCAACTGTGGTCCTGACACTGAAATATTCGACCCAGTCGATGCATGTAACTGCTCCTTTTCCAAATTGTTAAATGTCATTTATAGAAATCAATTCATTCATTTGATATAAAGATGAAATATAACTTAACATATTGCTTTGAATGTAATTGTAGTAGCTATATGTACTCATTTTTCAAAGTGATACGTATTCGTTTCAAGGAAATGTTGTGTCTCTAACAACATAAGAAAAACATTTATGTTCAACTGAATTAATATTTGATAGCAATTAATAATTTCTTATCGCATACTTATTACATAATTTCATTTTATTGATCATTACCATAGTTGACGTTTAATTTTCAAGTCCTAAATTATTCATGTAGCAAAATATGCATTAAAACTAAATAAATCTTATCTAAAATTACATTGTAATCATATTTAATGGCATACGGATTTTGTATGCTTTATTTCAGCTAATTACGAGATACTCACAGGTTTTTTCACAACAAAACATACAGAGGAAGGCACGTACAGATCGGAGAATGTATACAACGAAGCTCCTGGTCAGTCATACAATTATGCTATCGATCATGTGTTTAGTGCTGGAAGAGCAAGGATTCTGAATACTGAGGTAAATACTATTTAACATGTCGTATATATACATATACTCATATACATGTATACTTATGTTTTAAGATATATGCACACATAAATCTGATATCGTATTTACTCTTTGTTCAAAAAAGTACAGAAATATAAATGTATGCTTCAAATACATGTAAATATAAATCAGAGTTATCTTCGCTATGAAGGAAAGATTAAACCACCTTCCGGTATATGTAACTTGTTGGACTCCTATTCCCAGACCACTGACATTTCAAAGATTAAGTACCTAACGTCATGGCGCATTATGCATACGCTGAAATCTTTTCATGTTCTCTCTTTTACCCGGAAACTTCTTGGTGGTATGAACCAAGTAACATATGACTCTGACAGTTGTTACTGAATATTCCACATGCGCATATATACAATTAGAAACTTTAAAATATTTTCTAAAACATGTGCCACTTTTCAGACATCAATTATACTTCTGTTATACAGGTATGATGTGAATTACCATTTATTTTAATTTGTTATCGTTGTTTCTTTGAGGTTTTGCGTTTGTTCTGAAGTTGTTTTGTTATAATTTACAGGTAATCCTGAAAAACGGCACAATGCCGCTAGAATCAAGTTGGCTTCCGTACAGTGATCATTATGGTGTGAAAGCGGTAGTAAAAGTTAAAAAATTAGAAAAATATTTCAGTAGAAATGTGATGAAAAATATTGCAAAAACCATTCATAAAACGCACATCACATGGAAATTATTACTTATTCTTGAATCTTTTTACTTTCCTTAAAAAAGTTTTGTCTCAAGTTTGATTTATTTGAAATATTTTTTGTTGCTCTGGAGCTAAGCAACTTTTAATCATTTAAAGTGCTTCTAGTACACGTAATTGAAAAGCAGTCGTTATGCTTAACTGAAAAGGGAAACAACATAGTTCCGTAGTCAGAAATTTGTCTCAATAGTTCTCGTTACAAGATGATACAGCATTCTTTCGAATTATCCCCGTTTTGTTGTTTTAGGTCACCTGAGCACAAAGTGCTCAATGTGAGCTTTTGTGTTCACAATTTGTCTTGCGTCTATCAGTGCGTCCGTCGTTAACTTTTATACAGACGACTACTTGGGCCAAATTTGATGATCTTTTCCTGGGATGCTCCTAGCAAGAAGCTCTACTTAAATTGTTCAAATAGTTCTGCTCAGTTGAACATCTGGGTCAGGAGGGCTAAAATAGATTTTTGAAATGAATTCTTTAAAAAATCTTCTCCTCTGAAATTATAATCCTGGGGTCTAAATTGGCCTCGCTCCAGTGGTTCATTGATTTTAATTATATACAGTAAAAAATTGAAAAACATTCTCCTCTGAAAGTGCAAGGCCTAGAGCTTAGATATTTTGTGTGTAACACCATCTAATGAAACTCTAAAAAATATATTCAAATTTTAGCCCTAGGGTCAAAATTGGACTAACCAGGTGGTCTTTGATTTTTATTATACACATAAAGTAAAAACTTATATAGTACACTCAATAAAGTGTTATATAACAAAAACTTGAAATTAAATACTGACGCAATAGTTATTGTTCAGACTTTAATAGATTCAAAATATAAGGGATTATTATTTTTTAATTTTAAAAACAAATGTTATAAAACGTAAGGATAAACTATGGTTTCCCGTCAGGGCCATCGCGACACACACATAACTCGGAACAACGATAAAGCAAACTAGGAAGGTGAAATATCGAACAAACGAAATGACGATGGTGAAATGTCGAATGTAAAATGATAACAAGTCAAAGTTACGATGGTGAAAAGTCGTTATAACGAAACCAGGATGATAATAAGAAAAACTCGATATAAGTTCCTGTCTTCACCATCGTGGTTTCGTTGTTTCGTTATCTCGACATTCTTTACCAAGGATACAATTACACACAAGTGAAATTATTATTAATGGCTTTGAATCATGATCTTAGCATAAGATAGGTTCATTGTATGTTTTCTTTATAAAGATTGTCATTAAGTGCACATGCTTAATAGGAAGGCCAAAATACGATTGTAAAAACTCACATTTACGATGATGAAAATTCGAAACCACGATAATGAAAAGTAAAAAAAAAACGATAGTGAAAAGTCGAAATAAAGGAACATCGAAACCGAGAATGTCATAGGTTGAAAGAACAGTGGTTTAAAGATGAAATTATACGAGTTTTTACCATCGGATTTCGTTATTTCGACTTCACTATCGTATTTTCGTGTATTTGCTGTTTCGAGTTATGTGTATGTCACGATATTTGTTGATATATTGTGTAATGAAGTTGTAACCAAGCACCCTTTTTACGACATACTGTATCCAGTTGTTTAATTGTTGATAAAAAGGACTTTATAATGTACTTTAACTCATTTCATAAATCTTAAAATCCCAACTTTCGTAACACTTGAAATGGCTTCAGTATCAGACAAGAATGTCCTTAGTATGCAAAGCAATACCCTTGAATCCCATACAAGGGGTGTTCAAATATGAATGCAACTGGGTCTATTTTCAAAAGTGCTTAACAAACAATGCCAGAATAATTATCACAATAGTGAACAAGAAAAGCATTTATGCAAAGCATCAAAGGTGATACCAAAAAAAAATGATCAAGTTTTGCACCTCAATACTTTACAAAAGATGTGAACTTTATAGCAGTACCATTACATGTGACATGGAGGCTAGGCCAAGTTTAAGTTGAAACTTAAACCAAAAAGAATAGATTCTGTCTTTCCAAAATGCAAAGACAATTTATAGTCAATTAACCAATGTTATAAGACTCATGCCATAAGAGAGAATTTCGTCAGATTTATTTTACCAGATACAACGATACCTGACTCATCAGCATTTAATAAAAGCTTATTGCTTAGAGTTGCAGACATGTCATTGACATATATTAGACATAAAAGAGGACCTCAAATGAACCTCAGGGGGACACCATAGGTTCTCGGAGCAGTAGTAGAAGGAGTACCATCCACATTCACCAGCTGCTGTCTATCAGAGATAAGACTTGAACCATGTAAGAATGTCATTACATATGGCAGATGCTTGAAGTTTCATGAAGAAGAAGAAGAAGAAGAAGAAGAAGAAGAACTTCTTCGTGTGCAGTATAGTGTTTTCAACTGTATCAAATGCCTTTTGTAGATCTAAAAGTATCATGCAATACTGCCTTTGTCCATTTCAATTTTAATACAATCTGTTAAATCAATCAAACATGTATCAGTTGAAAAACCACTTCTAAACCCTGACTGAAACTGCCTGACCATGACTCGAACCCATGACTGTCAGAACACCAACTGAGTTATCCGGCCGGCTACACATTTTCTCTTTAATTATGAAACAGTTCTAAACCACAAGTCATTTCCCCACTATATTAATTTTTGTCCTTGAATTTGTGATGTTTACAGAGCATAGTGAATTAAACTAAGGGTTAAATGCAGTCACAGGATCATCATTATCTGAGAAAAACTTTCAGCTAGAACTTGAACCTGTGACCCACAGAATAATGTCCCGCGGTTGTAGCGATTGAGCTATCTGGCCGCTTACACATTTTCTCCCCTAAATAGTGAACAGATCTAAACCGTGACAGATACTTTTAGATTTTTTTTAATTAAGGTAGATTAATTCTTAATTAAACAAATAAGAAAATAAAACATTACATACTCATAGTCTTAATCAAAATAACAATTTATATATTGTATAATTATTTTTACTAAAAAGGGCTTAGACAGTTATTAAGTTATTAAATTTATTCAAGCGCAAGTAACAATCTACTCTATGAAAAGTCTGTTGTCGGGTTGACTCTGAAGACCTGGAGGTTGAGACAGGTGTCCCTCCATTACAAATAGATAAGACAGAATCTGTCCTTTTCAAACTATGCAAATGTTATAAAAAAAAAATAGAATTACTATCCAAAACATGAAAGAACAGATGATTTAGTAAACACGAGTTACTTCCCCTTAAAATAGAGAAAACCTGAAACCCAAAAGAACACCCTAAACAGCAAAATTATGAAATGTTGCAGACTCAATTTTATTAAGCCATGCAAAATAATCGTAAAGTATTCATAAAAAGTTAGATGGCCATATGACAGCAATAATTGTAGAAAATTGGATAGCTTTCATCATCCGGATACTGGTACACTTTGTATAAACAACCATTCTATGCAATAGATAAACGTAATTTGGATAAAATCAATAGGATAATCGTTTACAACAGTTACATTACCTATCCTAATAATTATATGCAGGTGAACGTTCTTCTTGTAGGAAAATGTTGAAAATATATAAATGAATGAAAAAGAATACGACATCAA